>NC_071991.2:123490000-123790000 GCF_028885655.2 Pongo abelii
TTAAGTAATTTTGGTAAGACCTGTATTAGCTCATTCTTGCATTGCTATAAAGAAATACCTGAGGCTGGATAATTTATAGAGAAAAGAAGCTTAATTGTCTCATGATTCTGCAAGCTATAAAAGCATAAGGCCAACATCTTCTCACATCTGGTAAGGCCTCAGGGAGCTATTACTCATGGCAGATGTGAAGTGGGAGCAAGTGTGTCACACAAAAAGGGAGGAAAGACAGAGGGAGAAGGTGCCACACACTTTTAAACAAGAAGATCCCCTGTGAACTCAGAGCAAGAACTCACTTATCACCAAGGGGTTATCCATTCATGAAGGATCCACCCATATCCATTCATGAAGGATCCACCATATAGGTTTGAATCAACCCACCAGGGCCCAGATTCAACACTGGGGATCACATTTCAACATGAGATGTGGAGGACACAAATATCTAAACCATATCATTCTGCCCTTGGCTCCCCAAATTTCATGCTCTCCTCATATTTCAATATAGAATTATGCCTTCTCAATAGTCCCCCAAAGTCTTAATTCATTCCAGTATTAACTCTAGGCCCCAAGTCCCCAGTTCAAAGTCTCATCTGGAGATGAGTTCCTTTCATCTATGAGACTGTGAAATAAAAAACATGTTATTTACCCTCATGATACAATGGTGAGACAGGAATTGGGTATACATTATGTATTAGTCCATTCTCACACTGCTATAAGGACATACCTGAGACTGGATAATTTATAAAGAAAAGAGGTTTAATGAACTCACAGTTCTACATTGCTGGGGAAGCCTCACAATCATGGCAGAAGGCAAAGGAGAAGCAAAGTCTTGTCTTACATGGCAGCAGGCAAGAGAGAATGTGCAGGGGAACTCCCCTTTATAAAACCATCAGATCTCATAAGATGTATTCACTATTACAAGAACAGAACCAGAAAGACCTGTGCCCATGATTCAATTACCTCCTACTGGGTCCCTCTGATGACATGTGGAATTATAGGAGCTACAATTTGGATGGGGACACAGCCAACCCATATCATTGGATGGGGACACAGCCAACCCATATCATTCTGCCCCTGACCCCTCCAAAATCTCATGATCTCACATTTCAAAACGAATTATGCCTTCCCAACAGCCCCCCAAAGATTTATCTCATTTCAGCATTAACTCAGAAGTCCACAGTCCAAAGTCTTATCTGAGACAACGCAAGTCCCTTCCACTTATGAGCTTGTAAGATCCAAAGCAAGTTCATTACTTCCTATATACAGTGGGGGGTACAGGCATTGGGTAAATATGCTCATTCCAAATGGGAGAGATTGGCCAAAACAAAGGGGCTACAGGCACCATGCATGTCCAAAAATCCAACAGGGCAGTCAAACCTTAAAGCTCCAAAATTATCTTCTTTGACTCCATGTCTCACATCCAGGTAATGCTGATGCAAGATGTGGGCTCCCACAGCCTTGGGCAGCTCCAGCCCTGTGGCTTTGCAGGGTACAGCCCCTTTCCTGGCTGTATTCACAGGCTGGCATTGAGTGTCTGTCTCTTTTCCAGGTGCACAGTGAAAGCCATTGGTGGATCTACCATTCTGGAGTTTGGAGGACAGTGGCCTTCTCACAGCTCCACTAAGCAGTGTCCCAGTGGGGACTCTGTGTGGGGACTTTGACCCCACATTTCTTTTCTGCACTGCTCTAGCAGAGGTTATCCTGAGGGCTCTGTCACTGCAGCAGACTTCTGCCTGGACATCCAGGTGTTTCCATACCTCCTCTGAAATCTAGATGGAGGTTTTCAAACCTCTATTCTTGACTTCTGTGCACCTGCAGGCTAAAAAACACATGGAAGCTGCCAAGGCTTGGTGTTTAAATCCTCAGAAGCATGGCCTGAGCCCTATGTTGGCCCCTTTTAGCCACAGCTGGGTCACAGGGCATCAAGTCCTAAGACTACACAAAGCAGGAAGGCCCTGGGCCTGACCCATGAAACCATTTTTTGCTCCTAGGCCTCTGAACCTGTGATGGGACGGGCTGCCATGAAGACCTCTGATATGACCTGGAGACATTTTCCCCATTATCTTGATGGTTAACATTTGGCTACTAGTTACTTATGCAAATTTCTGCAATAGGCTTCATTTATCCTCAGAAAGTGAGTTTTTCTTTTCTATCACAACATGAGGCTGCAAATATTCTGAAATTTTATGCTCTGCTTCCCTTTTAGATGTAAATTCTCATTCCAAACCATATCTTTGTGAATACATAAAACTGAAGGCTTTTATGAGCACCAAAGCCACATATTGAATGCTTTGCTGTTTGGAAATTTTTTCTGCCAGGTGCCCTAAATTATATCTCTCAAGTTCAAGGTCCACACATCTCTAGAACAGGGGCAAAATTCCACCAGTCTCCTTGCTAAAACATAACAAGAGTCACCTTTATTGCAGTTCCCAACAATTTCCTCATCTTCATCTGAGACCACCTCAACCTGGACTTCATTGTCCTTATGACTACCAGTATTTTGGTCAAAGCCATTCAACAAGTCTCTAGGAAGTTTCAAAGTTTCTCACATCTTTCTGTCTTCTTCTGGGCCAACCTCAGCCTGTTCCAACCTCTACCTGTTACCCAGTTTCCAAAACTGTTCCAATCTCTTCCTGTTACCCAGTTTCAAAGTAGCTTCCACATATTCAGGTATCTTTACAGCAGCACCCTACTCTACTGGTACCGATTCACTGTATTGGTCCATTTTCACACTGCTTATAAAGACATACTTGAGACTGGCTAATTTATAAAGGAAAGTGGCTTCATGAACTCACAGTTCCACATGGCTGGGGAAACCTCACAATCATGGTGGAAGGTAAAAGAGAAGCAAAGACAGGTCTTACATGGCAGCAGACAAGAGAGCATGTGAAGGGAAACTCCCCTTTATAAAACTGTCAGATCTCATGAGACTTAGTCACTATCATGGGAACAGCACAGAAAAAGAACTGCCCCCACCCCCACTTCAATTACGTTCCACCATGTCCCTGCCATGAGGCATGAGAATTATGGGAGCTACAATCCAAGATGAAATTTGGGTGGACACAGCCAAACCATATCATATGCTCATTCCAAAAGGGAGAAATTGGCCAAAATAAATTAGTGGTAATGGTCCTGACACTCAGCAGTGATGGCATTAAATCTAAAAGCTTCAACATAATCCTCAACTCCATGTCCAACATCCTGATGCTAAGGTTGGGCTCCCAAGGCCTTGGGAAGACCCAGTACTATGGCTTTCCAGGGTGCAGATTACATGACTGCCCTAAAAGTTTGGAATTCAGTATTTAGAGCTTTTCCAGGCAGAGGGTCAAAGCTGTAGATGAATTTGTCATTCTGGGGTCTAGATAATGGTAGAACCCTTCCCACAGTGGCACTAGGCAGTGTCCTGGTAAGGACTCTGGGTGGGGGCTGCAATCCTACATTTCCCTTCAGTATTGCCTTCTACTAGTAGAGTTTCTCTTTTGGGGCTCCACCTGTGTGGCAAGCTTCTGTCTGTGCGCTCAGAATTTTCCATACCTCCTCTGAAATCCAGGTGGAAACTACCAAGCCTCCTTCGCATTTGTATCCTGAGCATCTGCAGAGTTAACACCACGTGGAAACTCCCGAGGCTTATAGCTTGCACCCTCTGAAGAAGTGGACCAAACTGTACCTGGGCCCCTTGTGTCATGGCTGGAGCAGAGTGGCCAAAATGCAGGAAACAGTGTCCCAAGACTGCACAGGGCAGCAAGGCTGCACAGGGCCTGGCTCTTCAAACCATTTTCTCTTCCTAGATCTCTGAGCTTGTGATGGGAGGGGCAGTCTAAAAAAATGCCTTCAAGTCCTTTTTCCCGTTGTCTTAGATGTTAACATTTGGCTTCTTTTCAGTTAGCTAATCTCTCTAGCAAGTGCTTTCTCCACAGCCTACTTAGATTCTTTCATTACCACATGGCCAGGCTGCAAATTTTTCAAACGTTTACATTTTTCTTCCCTTTTAAATATAAGTTCCAACTTGAAGTCATTTATTTGCTCTCATGTCTGATCATATGTTATTAGAAACAGCCATGACAAATCTTGAAAGTTTTGCTGCTAAGAAATTTCTTCCACCAGATACCCTAGGTTATCACTCTTAAGTTCAAACTTCCACGGGTCCCTAGTGTATGAACACAATGCATCTAAGTTCTTTGCTAGGGTGTAACATGGGTGACCTTTACTTCAGTTTCCAATAACTTCCTTATTTTCAACTCAGACGTTGTCAGCCTGGCCTTCACTGTCCATAATTCTATCAGCCTTTTGGTCACAACCATTTAACTAGTCTCCAAGAAATTCCAAACTTTCTCTCATTTTCTTATCTTCTGAGCCCTTCAAACTCTATCAACCTCTGCCCATTAACTAGTTCCAAAGCCACTTCCACATTTTCAGGCATCTTACAGCAATGCCCCACTCTATGTTATTCCATTTTCCATCTTAGTCCATAAAGAATTACCTGAGACTTGGTAATTTATAAAGAAAAGAAGTTTAATTGACTCACATTTCTGCAGGCTGTACAGGAAGCATGGTGCCAGCATCTGCTGCTGGTAGGGGCCTCAGGAAGCTTACAATCATGGCAGAAAGTGAAGCGGGAGCAGACACATTACATAGGGAGAGAGAGAACAAGAGAGAGAGAAAAGAAGTGCCATACACTTTAAACAACCAGATTTCATGTTAACTCACAGCAATAACTCACTCATCACCAAGGGGTGGTTCTAAGCCATCCATGAGGGATCTGCCCTCATGAACAAAATACTTCCTACCAGGCCCTACCTTCAATATTGGAGATTACATTTCAACATGAGATTTGGAAGAGACAAACATCCAAAACATATGAGACTATATATAATATCACTTTTCAAAACATTCAGAGTAAACCCTTACATTTCAAAGTATCTGAACAATCTAGTTTCATTTTGTTTTATACAAACATATCAGTAAAAAATTGTACTTCTTTTTAATAATAGTCTTGTAAATTAAGCTTAGAAATATTATTATAAATAGTTTAATACATGTCATTTTCTACATGACAGTTTTGAATAAATCCTATGCTGTCTTTTAAAGGGTATTTTTAAAATTTAACAAGTGGCAAAAATAATATAATGAAAATGACAAAACATATTACTTTATTCTAATAGTTAATACTTGATAGAGTGGAATGAAAAGTGAGGAGCTCTATCCCATATGTAAAATTATGGAAAATGTTTATACTTTAAAACTAACTAATAAAAGCCACATGTCAGAGAAAATTAATCATCTTTGGTAGTAACCTAGGAGGCTACTAATACATGAGAGTTAAAAGAAATTATGGGATATTTGAATCTCTGTCCAAAATAACCTGGAAACAACCTTATGAATGTAGGACATAAATAGGATTGAATTTGCACATGTTTTATTTAGGGTGTCTGTACCTATTTTCATGAGGGACATTAGTCTATAGTTTCCTTCTCTTATAATGTCTTTTTAATAATAGTCTTGTAAATTAAGCTTAGAAATATTCCTCCTTCTATTTTTAAGGAAAAGACTGTATAAAGAGTGTATTATTTCTTCTTTAAATCGTTGGTAAAATTTCCTGTTAAGCCTCCTAGGCCAGGTGATTTCATTTCCAGAAAATTTTTAACCATGATTCCAAATTATGTAATAGATATACTATTATTTAGGGTTTCTATTTCTTCTTGAGTTGGTCTTTATATATTTTTCTAATTCAAATAATTGGTCCATTTAATCTATCAAAATTATTGGCAACATTGTTTATTCCCTCATTTTATCTCCCATAATCTGTGGCATCTGAAGTGGTGTCCACTCTTTCATTTCTGCTATTAGCTATTCTTACCTACCCTCTTTTTGTACTGGATCGTCTGTAGAGGTTTATCAATTTTAATGATATTTTTATGAAGTTATATTTTTGATTCATTGGTCGCTTGTATCATATTCCTGTTTTAATTTTTGTATCCCTTAGTTTAATATTTTCTTCCTTCTGCTTTCTGTGCATTAATTTGCTTTTTATATTTTAGATTCTTGAGGTAAAGCTTATGTTTTTTATTTGAGCCCTTGATTCTCTTCCACTATAAGAAAATAGTGCCATAAATTTATCTACAAGCAGTGCTTAGGTGCACGATTGTTTTATTTTCTTCAGTTCAAAATAAATTCTACTTTTCTTTGAAAATTCTTCTTTGTTATTTGGAAGTCTATGATTTAATTTACAAATGTATGGTGATTTTCTCAATTTTCTGTTATTAATATTTCAATTTTAATTATATTTTTATCAGAGAAAAAATCTTATAGGATTTTTATTTTAATTTATTAAGGTTCTTTTATGGCTTAAAATATGATTTGCCCTTGTGAATGTTCCATGTACACTTGAGAAAAAATATATATTTTTCTTTTGTATGAAGGAATGTTCTATAAATGCCAAGTAGCTCAAATTGAATGATAATGCTTTTTAGTCATTTATATACCTACTGATTTTATGTCTACTTGTTTTGTCATTTACTGAGATGGTCTATTAATTACTGACTGTGAAAGTCTCCCAATGTAATTGTAGATTTGTGTGTTTCTCCTGTCAGTTCTAACACTTTGTATCTCATGCATTTTGACGCTGTTATAAAATACACATACATTTAGGATTGGTATAGTTGTAACTTGCTGAAGAATTGATCCTTTTAGCATTGTCTACTTTATCTCTCTTTATCTCTGATAATCTTTCTTTTCCTGAAGGCTACTTTGTTTTAAATTCACCTATCTACTCCAGCTTTCTTTTGATTACTGCCTGCATAGCATATCTTTCACAATCCTTTTACTTTTAATCTACCTGTAACTTCAAGCTTAATATGTGTTTCTTGAAGGCAGCATATGGTAGAATCTTGTTGTTATTGTTTCATCTAATTATCCAATCTCTGTCATTTAATGTTATATAAAGATTTTGTATTTAAAGCAATTATTATAATGAATGAATTCAAGTCTAGTATTTATTTTTTCTGCCTTCTCTGAGGTTAATTTAATATTTTATGATTATATTTTATCTTCACTTTTGATTTATTACTGATACATTTTTAAAATGTTTAAATGCATGCCCTAAGGTAATCAATCTATATCTTTACCATTAAAGTGATTAACATATAGTTTTAGGTTTCTTAAAACTACACATTCCCAATTTTTTCCTCCCATCATTTTTGCAATTATTGCTGTACATTTAATTTTATCATACTAAAAACACAAAGCACTTTGCTGCTATTTTTGTTTTAGTCTGTTATTTTTTAAAGCAAGTAAATAATAAAATAAATTTTACGTTTCCACCATTTATTTTAATTCCAGTGTTTACCACCTATCATGTGTATGTCTACATGTTTAAATTCAAGGCTCTGTAGAGTATATTTCTTATGCCTAAAAAGAAAACATTAATTAAAATTTCTGTAGCAGAAGTCAGGTGGAAGTTAAATATCTTAACTTTAATTTGGCTAAGAAAGTCTATATTTCAGTTTCCTTTTAAAATTATAGTTTAACTGGATAGAGAATTCTGGGTTGGCCAAATTTTGATTGCTTTCAGCACCTTAATGGGTTGCTTCAATATGTTTCATGGTTTTTGACAAACAGTCACTTACATTTCTTACTTTTATATCTCTCCATGTAATATTTTCTTTGGGTTACTTCAAGATATTTCCTTTGATTTTAGCTGCTTAAATGAGTAAGATAAAAATAAGATATGTCTAGAGATGTTTGTGTGTGTGTGTGTGTGTGTATGTGTGTGTGCGTGTGCGTGTGTGTATCTTGCTTGGTGATCTCTGAGCTTTATGATTCTGTCATTCAGTGTCTGTCATTTAAAAAACAGCACTTATTTTTCAAATATTTATTATACTTTGTTTTCAATTTTTTCTTTCTGAAATTCTGCTACTCATATATTAGACGATTTGCTATTTTCCCACAGCTCTTGTAAATTCTGTTCTGTTTTTTGCCCCTTCTTGTTTTATCTCTAAATTCATCTAATTTACACTTATCTATCTTCAAGTTCATTAATTCTTTCCTCAACTGTGTGGAATCTACTAATAATGTATTTAAGCCATTCTTTATATCTTGTACTGTGTTTTGTTTTATTTCACTTCTAAAATTTTTATTTGGTATTTTCTTCACATTTGGTATAGAACACTTCCACTGTAACTTTTAACATATGAATCAAAGTTATTCTAAATTTTCTGGTTATTCCAAAATTCATGTAATATTTGAATCTGGTTCTGTTGGTTGATAATCTCATTTAACAGTGTTTTATTCTTGCCTTTCTATATGACTTGTAATGTTTTATTAAGAACTGGGTATCTGTGTGACGCTAGAGACTAAACTAGTTATTTCACCTATAAATACATGTACCTTTACTTCTCTAAGCATGTGTTTATGTATCTGTGTATGTATGTATGTATTTAATTTCATTACAGGTTCAGGGTGTACCTGTGCAGGTTTGTTACAAAGGTATACTGTGTGATGCTGAGAATTGGAGTACAGATGAGCTTCCCTCACTTAAAAGCTCCTTGACATGCTTAGTTTCTTGTCACCTCAGTGTCACACTGCATAATATTGGCGCTCAAAATAGAGATGGTTTTTAATGGCCTTTTAAGACATTGCTAATAATAAGGGGAATTGTGGAAAAGCAAGTTCTACATAACACAATTAGTATCTTCATTCTTTTTCTGAAAAGAAAAATTTCCAAATACCTTTTAAAAAGAACATTTAGCTATATCTCTGATACCCAGCTCATGACAGACTAGTTAACAATTCAAGAAGGACATGGAAAAAAGAAGATGGAAATGCATTCTTTCAAAATTGCTTAGTTAGAATAGAATTTATAATATAACATTACTGCTGCAATTAATTGATCTTTCACTTTGAGAGACGAAAAAGTGAACAGCTGATTAATAGAGCAATGACATTCTCAGTACTCTTTTAGACAATAGCTCTTGTCTTCTTATTGAATTCACTGAGATAAAATGGAAATATGTTCTATGCTGAGTGGTACCAATGTTACATAAAGAGGATTAGATTTTATTGCAAGGCTAAAATACAGGGTGTTTTAGAAATAAATCTCTTTGGTTCTTACAATCCTAAATGAAAAAATAATTCTTTTTTTAAAAAAGTTAAATAATATACGTTAAGTATGATGAGGTAGGAAATTGGAAAACATAAAGGAATTGGAAAAAATTAATCATAAATTATTATTGTTAATATGTGTTTACTTATTGTAACATTGTAAAAACTAGTATTTGATTACTTTAGACACTTTTCTAGAGTTTAGTGTTTTGGAAAAGAAATTAAGCAGCCCAGTCACAAGTGGAATTTAATAATAGCAAGTATCATGTATTAGTTTTACTGTGTACCAGGGACTAGGTGAAGAGCTTCATATGCATTATCCCATTTATATAAAATGTTTAATATTCATTAATTACTTTTTCACGTGGCTACGGTCACAGTAAATGACAAAGTTGTTTATGGCAATGGGGAGATACATACATAATAAGTAGGTGGGAAGAAATATTGAGAAAGTCAGCAATCTTTCAAGACGCCTAAAGAATTTCTTTTTTCTTTTTGCATAAAAATATGGATTGTTGGGGAAAATTGTCACCATGTAATACAGAAAACTATTTCTTAAAAAAATTGCATAAATAACCTAAGGTAAAACAAATTCTCCAGTATTTTTGGAAAAAAATAAAGATTATGTTTAGCTTTAATATAAGTTATATTTACACAACTAATGACTTGATTTCAAATCTATTATCTTTTAAAATTAAATATGATAGACAAAACATTATGTGTGATATGGGAAAATATTATAAAAGTACTCCAGTTCTTTTGAAATAAATTCACTCATCACCTCTTTTAGAATAACTTTGATGGGTTCTGAGTAGTTACAGAATAGTAGTCTCAAGAATTTTCAGTTTGGGAAGATGAAGGTGAACATGATAAATACATGAAAAATCTTATAACTACTCAAGATATATCACAAGTGAGAATGTAAGAGACTACTAAATGCTAAATTCTAATGTCCAAGCAGAGAGTGCTGGGGTTTCTGGAGCAGTCACTAGTGCTTCACAGTAAAGAAAGTCAAAGTAAGTTTCAGTGTAGGTAAGAGGAGAAAATAAAGGCATTGTTCTATTTCAGGGACAGGGCCATATGATTATAAACATTGCATTTTGTTTTTCTCAAGGTTCTTCATTGTAGTAAACATATTTGAAAATCTGTTTGCTACTCAATTTATTTTAAAATAAATGGAGCTATATAAGTTTACTGTGGGTATCATTCAATATTAAATAAAGAACTTATAAAAAATGCTCATTATTTCTAATGGATTATTTTGTTTTGTAAAAAATAATTGGAGCAAGCTCAATTAAAATTATACCAGTTTCCTTGTTTAAAAGAAATGTGATTTTTATGTACAAGGTATGTAGTTTGGCAGTTACCTTGAGCCTTCAATATTTGCCATAGGTCATAAAATTTTACATGCCATTCTTAGTTCATTATTAAATCCATATAATTTCCAGCTCATACACTAAGTGTTTTTGCTACTTCCATTTAATTTCAAGAACTACATAAAGCACAAAGTTTGAAATACTGTCTAAACTAAAGTGGGAAAATTATTTTAGCTATAAAGTAGACATACTGGGTAAATAGGAGAACAAAAATATCTTATTAAGAACATATTCAAATTGATCTATGGGCACACTAGGCTTAGAAGCTCTGTTCAATTAAGGAAAGAAACTCATTATAAACATTTGTTCTCTCATTTGAATTATCTGGATATCAGAACTATATAATACAGAACTATTTTTTCCTGTTCTCCTTTTCTGTAACCGAGAATTGATTGACATTGAGAAAAGAGCTTGAATAGTCCATATAGCAAGGGAAGAAAACAAATAAATGAAATTATAATTTCCTAATTAAATGAATAAAATCATATTGGAATGTCAACCAAAATGTCCTATTTCCAGAGCAGCCAATAAAATGATGAAAGTAGAAAAGGAGATAATATGCAATCCAATGTTAACTGCTCAGAGCTAGAAACCAAAGCTTTATTTTCAAAAAGAAAAGAATTGTGGGGCTTCAATATTTGATATTTTCTTGTTTTATTCATACTCTAATCAGACATAGATAAACGTGAAAAGTTACATGGAAAAATTAAAGTCAACAATCATTTGTTTGTCATCTAATATATATTGTGCATTGCCTTGTACTTGGTGTTACAAATACAGAGGTGAAAAAGCATGGTCCATGTCCCTTAGGAAATTAGTAGAGTAAATATGGAAAACTGTTCAAGTTGCCACTGTATCATCTATATTTCATGGTATCCTCAGAACCCTAAATAAATCTAACTGCTGCATGATAGGAAAAATGAGGCAGAGGGAAACTGCAATAAATGAGGTGATAGTATAGTAGGAAACTGACATTAAGGAATTGAGTAGAACATAAGCAATGAGAAAGAGGCATCTGTGTGGAGAATTAAGAGAAGTAGCGAGAACAGCAAGGTCAGAGGTCCCCATGAGTAACAATCTTAACATAGCCAGGGGAAAAAAAGCAGAACAGTATAGCAGGTAGAGCATTAGCTGAGGGTGGGATGAGACGAGATCTGAGAGGTAAGCAGGGGTCAGCCTTTGTGGGACCTTGGAGGCCATGAAAAGCAGTTTGGATATTATTCAAAGGGTTAAAGGTTTCATTCTTCAAACATGACACTAACTGTAGTGGGGGAAGGTATTCTGGGAGAAATGTGAAGGCAGGCATATCAGTTGAAGCTATATTGCCGTTAATCTGCTATAATCGGTCAAGGCAGCACAGCTTATCTTGTGATAACAAACACCACTGACATCCCAGTGACTGGCAATGACAAAAGCTTATTTTTCACTCTACACATCATTTCTATTGTGGATTGGCTGAAGTTTCTGCCATATGTTGTCACTATCCTCAGGCTGGGATCAAGGCTGATGAAACATCCATTCTCTGGAACAATGTCATTGACTATTTCATAGCAGAAAAAAGACTGGGTAAAGCATAGACATCCCTTAAAGTTACTGGTAGGAAATGGCAAGTCTCACCTCTGCTCATATAACATTTGCCAAAGCAGTTCTATGGCCAAACCTGACATCAGTGGTGTTGAGATGTATAATTCTCCCCTAGGTTAAAGAAATGGCTATTGATGAATAATAGTATTTTGTACTGCACCAAACAAGAAGAGGTGGTGGCGTTTTTGACTAAGGTAATGACAGTGTAATAGAAATAAGTTGAAATGTTACAGATATATATTTCAGGCTAGAAGTAATAGAACTTGATTAATTGAATATAAGGATAGAAGAAACTGACAGACTCAAGAATAAAGTTTTTGGCATGAATTACTTATGAAAATGTTAGTAGGTTTATTAACTGGGATGGGGAAGAATTAGGGACAACAAGATGAGGAAAAAAATAGAACATATTAGTGGGACTGCAGAATTAATAGTATACAGGAAGTAACATGTAAGTGAGGAGCTAAGGAAGATTAGAACTGAATATATATATAAATATTCAGCCCTATTATATGTGTGTGTGTGTGTGTGTGTGTAGAACTGGGTGTGTTACTAAAGAAGACAGTTCATATAGATAAGAGAAAAGGGATCAGAAAAAATGTCCCAAAGCAAGTACAATGTACAATTACAGATGAGGCACAAGATGAACAACTATAAAAAGAAAACTAGGTTGTAGTCCTTAGTTTGAAAGGATGAAAGCAAAGGATAACCAAGAGAAAAGTGTGTCAGACCACCCTTACAAGAAATGCTCAAAGGAATTGTAAACATGGAAATGAAAGAGCAATACTTGCCATCATGAAAACACACAGATTTTATAAAGCAACCACATAATTTAGATTACAAAGCAACTAGGGAACAATTAACATCAGGAAAGGAACAAAACCTCACATGTATCAGTATTAACCTTGAATGGAAATGACTAAATGCTTCACCAAAAAGACATAGACTGGCAAAGTGAATTTAAAAACCAGATCCAACCATAGGCTTATTACAAGAAACCCACCTAACAGATACAGACTCAAAGAAAAGGGGCAGAAAAAGATACTCCATGCAAACAGAAAAGAAAACTGAGCGGAAGTCACTATATTTACATCAGATAAAACAGATTTTAAAACAACAACAGTAAAAAAAATATATAAAGACAGTCATTATGTAATGATAAAGGGATCAATTGAACAAGAAGATGTAACAATCTTAAATATATATGTGTCCAATACTGGAAGACCCAGATAGAAAAAAAGAAACAAAAACACCACTGCTGGACCCAAGAAAATATTGAAAATATTTAAACATCAGTAAAATGACAGTGGGGTATTTCAACACCTAACTCACAGCACTAAACAGATCATAAGACAGAAAATCAACAAAGAAACTCTGGATTTAATTGGACTGTAAACCAAATGAACCCAAGAGAAATTTACAGAACACTGTACCTATCAACCACAGAATACCCATTATTTTCATCTGTGCATGGAACACTTTCAAAAATTGAACATATGCTAACTACAATTCAAATATCAATAAACTTTTAAAAATTGAAATCATATCAATTATCTTCTCAGACCACAGTTAAATAAAACTGGAAATCAATACCAAGAAGAACTCTCTCAAAACTATTATATGCATATGTGTAAATTAAACAATCTGCTTATGAATGATCTTTAGATAAAAAATGAAATTAGGTAGAAATACAAAATTTTAAAAACAAATGAAAATAGAGACAAACAATACCAAAACGTCTGAGATACAGCAAAAGCAGGACTCTATTTTATAGCATTAAATGTCTATGTCAAAAAGATGAAAAGATCTCAAATTAAGGACCAAATGTCCCACCTCAAGGGAATAGAAAAATAAAAACAAACCCAATCCAAAGCAACCAGAGAAAATAAATAACAAAGATCAGAGCAGAACTAAATGAAACAGAGACCAATAAAAAACAAAGAATCAATAGAATGAAAAGTTGCTTCTTTGAAAAGATAAATAAAATTGTCAGACTGCTAACTAGACTAATGAAGAAGAAAAGAGAAATTTTTAAATAGGTAGTAGCAGAAATTATAAAGGTGAAATTACAACTGATACCAGAGAAATAGAAAAGATTTTCAGAGACTACTGTGAGCATCTCTACATGGACAAACAAGAAAACCTAGAGGAAACTGGTAAATTTCAGGAAAGATACAGCCTCCCAAGACTGAATGATGAAGAAAGAGAAATAAATGTCCAACAATGATAGACTGGATGAAGATAATGTGGCACATATACACCATGGAATACTATGCAGCCATAAAAAATGATGAGTTCACGTCCTTTGTAGGGACATGGATGAAGCTGGAAACCATCATTCTCAGCAAACTATCACAAGGACACAAAACCAACCACCGCGTGTTCTCGCTTATAGGTGGGAATTGAATAATGAGAACACTTGGACACGGGAAGGGGAACATCACACACCGGAGCCTGTTGTGGGGTGGGGGGAGGAGGGAGGGATGGCATTAGGATATATACCTAATGTAAATGACGAGTTAATGGGTGAAGCATACCAACATGGCACATGTATACATGTGTAGCAAAACTGCACGTTGTGCACATGTACCCTAGAAGTTAAAGTATAATTAAAAAAAAGAGAAATAATGAACAGACCAATAATGAGTAGTGAAATTGAATCAATCATTTAAATAAAAAAATCTTCCAACAAAACAAAAAGCACAGAACCAGATGGACACACGGACTCATCGCTGAATTCCACCAATGCAGATAAAAGAAATAGAACCAATCTTACTGAAACTCCTTATAAAAAAAATTGAGGAAGAGGGAATCTTTCCTAATTCATGCTACAAAGCCAGTATTACCCTGATAGCAAAGCTGGCAAGAGTAAAACAAAAAAGAAAATTATAAGCTAATATCCCTGATGAACATAAATGCAAAAATCCTCAACAAAATACTAGCAAACCAAATCCAGCAGCTCATCAAAAAGATAATATACCACAATTAAGTAGGTTTTGTTGTAGGTTTGCAAAGATGGTTTAACATACACAAGTCAATAATTATTATTTATTATATAAACAAAATTAAAAACAAAAACCATATGATCATCTCAATAGATGAGAGAAAGCTTTCAGTAAAATTTGGCATGGGGGAAAGTTGAAAACATTCTCCCTAAGAACAGGAACAAGATAAGGATAGCCACTTTCACCACTTTTGTTCAACATAGTTCCGGAAATCCTAGCCAAAGAAATTAGTCAAAAGAAAGACATGAAAGAGGAAGAACCAAATCAAGAACTCATTTCCATTTATAATATCTACAAACAAACGAAAATACATTTAACCAAGGAAGTGAAAGATCTCCACAAGGAGAATTACACAATATTGATGAAAGAAATCATAGAAAACACAAACATGGAAAAGCATCCCTTGTTCATGGATTAAAATAATCAATATTATTAAAATGACCATGCTGCCCAAAGGAATCCTCAGAGTTAAGCAACTTCTATCATACTATCGATGCCACTTTACAAAGAATTAGAAAAAAAAATCCTAAAATTCATATGGAACTAAAAATAGAGACTGCTGGCCAAAGCAATACTAACCAAAAAGAACAAAGCTGGATGCATTACTTACCTACATTAAAATTATACTACAAGGCAATAGTAACCAAAACAGCATAATACTGTTATGAAAATAGATACATACAGCAATAGAAGAGAACAAAAACCCACAAATAAAGCCAGATACTTATAACCAACTGACCTTTGACAACATCAACAAAAATATACACTAGGAAAAGGACACTGTATTCAGTAAACTGTGCTGGGAATATTAGATAGCCATATTTAGATGAATAAAACTGGACCCCTACCTTCCACTACATACAAAATTTACTCAAGATGGATTAAAGACATAACTTTAATACCTGAATCCATAAAAAATTATAGAAGGTAACTTAAGAAAAACTCTTCAGGACTTTGGCTTAGGAATGTATCACTAAATTCCCAAAAGCAAATGAGAGGAGTAGTAGGCAGCCAAATGCCTAGGCAGATAGGGGCAGGTCCCCAGTGAAACTGCACCTGCAAGCCAAAGACAGTTTAAAGCCTGAAAACCAAGCTACATGTTAAATCCATGGAGCAGACTGAGAACTTCTCTTACCATTGGGCATGCTTTTCTCTGATTGGTCCATACTCTTCCCCTATTTTACATATACCTACACTTTCCTAATTAGTTTTTCCTACACTGTCGTGCCCACCTTTGAGTGGTGTATTCACCTTAACCTTTTGTGCATACTCACAAACCAATAAACATGCACTCCCCAGCCTGAGTTTATAAAAGGCCCCAGGCCCAGCCACACAGCAAATCTTCACTCCTTTGGGTAGGGGGACCAACTCTGCATCCCCTCTCCATTGAAAGCTGTTTACAACACTCAATAAAATTCTTCTCTGCCCTCCTCATCCTTCAATGTTCAGCGTATCCTCATTCTTCTTGGATGCAATATAAGAGCTGGGAACAGCCAAACACCGTTACAAGCTATAGCACAGTCGAGCTGGGACATGTCACCATGGCGAAGTGAGGCCCAGGTGGTGTGTTGCTGGCCAGGGCTCCCTGGCTTGCAAAGTGACTGAGAAGAAAAATCCTACATCACAAACACAACAAAACAAAACAAAACAAAAAGACAAATGGGACTTAAACTAAAAATCTTCTGCATAGCAAAAAAAAAATAATTATCAGGGCAAACAGGCAACATACAGGATGCAAGTAAATATTTGAAAAGTATTCATCCAACAAAAGGCTAATATCCAGAATCTGTAAGAAACTGAGACAACTCAACAAGAAAAAAAACAACTCAACAAGAAAAAAAACAACTCCACTAAAATGTGGGCAAAGGACATCAACAGACATATTTCAAAAAAAGATAAAGACATACAAGTGGCCGTGAAACATATGAAAAAAAAATGCTCAACATATCTAATCATTAGAGAAATGCAAATAAGGCCACAATGAGACATCATCTTACACCAGTCAGAAT
This sequence comes from Pongo abelii, assembly GCF_028885655.2. NCBI lineage: Eukaryota > Metazoa > Chordata > Mammalia > Primates > Hominidae > Pongo > Pongo abelii. Next base: position 123,507,071 of record NC_071991.2, read on the forward strand.
GGCTACTATTGAAAATTCGAACACCAACAGATGATGGTGAGGGTGTGGAATAAAAGGAACACTTACTCACTGTTAGTGGGATTGTAAATTAGTACAAACTCTATGGAAAACAGTATGGTGACTTCTCAAAGAACTAAAACTAAAACTACCACTTATGAGTGAGAATATGCAGTATTTAACTTTCTGTTTATGAATTATTTCATTTAGGATAATGGTATCTAGTTCCGTCCATATTGCTGCAAAAAACATAATTTCCTTGTTTTATGGTAGAGTAGAATTTTGTGGTATACATACACCATATTTTCTTTATCCAGTCATCATTTTGCTGGCATGTGTCTGTATGGGAGGGTTTTGCTTTACTTGACCTGCCAATAATCTCTGATGAACACTTAGGTTGATTCCATGGCTTTGCTCTTGTGAATGGTGAATCATTTCTTGAATGCAGATGTCTTTTTGATATAATTATTTCTTTTTCTTTAGGTAGATACCCCACGGTGGAATTGTTGGACCAAATGGTAGTTCCGTTTTCAGAATGTGTTTCTACCTATTATTTTGTAGCTTCTTTTTTTTTTTTTTTTTAGCTGTTGTAAATGGAATTGAGTTCTTGATTTGGTTCCCAGCTTGATTGTTATCAGTGTATATAAATGCCACTATTTTTGTATGTTAATTTTATATCCTGAAACTTAAGTGAATTATCAAATCTAGAGGTTTTTTTTGAAGAGTCTTCAGGTTTTTCTAACTGTATGACTGTATTATCAGATAATACAGATAATCTGACTTCATATTTTTCAATTTGGATGCCTTTTATTTCTTTCTCTTGCCTATTTGCTCTGGTTAGGACTTCCAGTACTATGTTGAATAGCAGTGGTGGAAATGGGCTGGTTTGTTTTGTTCCAAAACATACTACTTTTATTTCTCTTTGGGTATATTCTAACTAACTGACCCATATAATATAAGAACAGCCACAAATTATTTAACTGGGGTAGTGTCCTACAGCTATTCTGGATTCAAAAAGAATGAAGCATAACTTCAGAAGAGCAACTGATTTTGTAAAATATGTTTGAGCCATTTACACAAAATATCATAGAGGTAATGACAGTCTCATTAGTCATTGGAGTATATTACTTGAGGACACTAGGGTATAATTTTAAAAGTAATTGTATTCTGAATTTTGATGCACTAAATTTCATTAGAACAAAGGGGGTCATATAGTTTATCAGAATAAATGACAAATAAATGGAAATCATTAACTATTTTAGTTTTGATTATATAAAAGTTTAAAAGTATACCAATAGAAATTCCTTTTATTTGAAGGTAATATATGGGACAAAAGAAATGGAGAATAGAAACCACATGTGTTAAACAATAGTAGAATGCAGACTTTCAGTATGAGAATTTTTTATTACCACTTACTGGGCAGTCAATAAAAGTAATTAGTAGATTATTTGTGTTGAATTGTTTATGTTCTAAATGTTTGTGTCTTTGTGTGTGTGTGTGTGTGTGTGTGAGAGAGAGAGAGAGAAGTATTTATGACAGTCTCAATTACATACAGAAGTTAGAGGCGATTCCTATTAAAGTGAAACTGTTCCAATGTGTATGCAGAATCTATTAAGTACTTGACACTCTCAACTTTCATTGTATGATTTTGGCATTGTCTGAAGTCTGACTTCATCTGATGCTACTAAGAAAAAGAAAATAGTGCCAGTATAAGGAAGGTTCTATGATTTCTGTCCATGGGTTTTAGCTATTGTGCTTTATCTAATGTGTACCTTTAGCCTTCATTATTTTTGCATGTCTATAGTGCAGAAATAGCTCATAAGTACATATCACAGCACTAGTAATCAAGCAATGCTTGCAATATGATTTTCTTGAGACCGTGGCTTCGGTAAATGGGTTCCTTCTTTTATAATTAATCAATTTTCATATAATACAATAGTTCTAACATTTTATCTCTCAATGTGGAGCCCAGTGTTTTCACTGTTGCTATTTCAAAGAAAAAATGAGAACAACCCTGGTTTAGAAAAATGAGTGCCTTTTCTGTGCAAGAATTCTCATTTTCAAAGCAAGCAAACCTCACCTAGCAAAAACCAATCCCTTCATTTACAGAAACTACCAGAGAATAAAAATAAAAAAGGTTGGAAGGAATGATTGGATATTTTGACATCCTACTTTATTCAGGATCCAAGATGACTAAAGATCTGACAGGAAATAAAATAGTTTTGAGAAGTTGGATAAGGTGACAAAACTGAATCCGATGATAACATTTACAGAAAGCAGCAACTTCCGTGAATGATCATTTATCAGAATGGATCAACTGAGTTTAGTGAGCATGTCCAAAATATAAAGTAATAAAACTGTTGTGAATACTTAGAAAAATATTCCTACAAACAAAACATGGGATTTTTGGAAATATTTTTCACTGCACTATTTCTTTCAGCATTTTGGAATATGAGTATACCAGGAAGAAATATCAATGTTGTCACTACTTAAAAAACAGTTATTCTTTTTCTTTTACATGTCAGATACCATAGGTCTTAGAAAATATAGTTCATTTTACATTTTCCTGTGCAACTGGTGACAGTGTAGTAGTCTGTTCTGAAATGTATAAACCTTGTATTCAGTAAGCAAGTTCTTGTTATGCATGCATTGTATGTTCAGTATTATAAACAAACACACATACACACCATAAACCTGTTAACTAGAAAGTTCATATACTCTTTCTGAAGAATATGAAAGATAAATACATAAAGCATTTTCTTTGGGAAATATTCTGCATTGCTAAAGGATGAATCCTCTAAATATCAATTTTTACATTTCTAGTAATGCAAATTTGTAGGTTAATGTGATTAAATAAAACTTACAGTGACTGATCATTTTTGTCTTTACTTTGCTTGTTTCAATACAAGTCAGGAAAAAAAAATCAAAATTTGCTTAGCCCTATTTGAAAGAATTATTTTAAACCTAAGTTAAGAAAATCAAGGCATTTCTATAATAAATTTGTAGTTTGCATAGTGGACAGTAGAATAATTATATGGAAGCAGAAATAATTACACAGAACATATGCATAGTAGTTGAAAATTATTCTTGGCTCTTTGAAACCCGCTGTGATAGCACTCATTTACTTTTTCTTGATAGGCTTCTTTTTTTAAAACAATAAAAATTTTATTCCAAAACTGCTTTTAATTGACTATGATATAATGATAGCAGAAGGTAGACTCCTTCTGAATGTGCTTGCATTAAATAAAAATGCCTCTAAAAATGAAAAGCTTTCAGGGACCACCAGAATCAAACAACTGATGGAATGAAGGGATATGATAGAAACTTAGGAACAGGGGAGTCCTGTCTATGAGCTCTTCAAATCACACTCAAATAACATCGGTTAAGATAGGTTCTGTTAGGAAATTATCTTTAGCAAGCTAGAAGTATGTGATCGAGTTGCCAAATGCCCAGATCATTTAGAGACCACATTATTTACATTGTATGAGAAAAAAACTTTATAAATACTTGATAAATCAAGTGTGCCCATATTTGTTTTTACCTCAAAAAATTAAAATGATGTGATCCTTGACATCTGAGTTTCAAAGATGGTGGGTGCAGCGCACCAGCATGGCACATGTATACATATGTAACTTACCTGCACATTGCGCACATGTACCATAAAACCTAAAGTATAATAATAATAATAATAATAATAAAAGAAAAATAAATAAATAAATAAATAAAAAAAATAAAAATAAAAATAAAAAAAACAAAGATGGGAGCAGATCTGATATCAATCTGCTCCAGTGGAGAGCTTGACCTAAGGCAAAGGAGACACGTGCTGCCTCTTCAGAGCTTTTGGCAAAACAGCATGAGATACTCTGTGGTCTTCAGAAGGATCCTGAGAGACATCTGAGTGGCTATGAAGGACTATAGAGATTAAATAAAAAAAATCAGGAACCTTAACAAACATTAAGAGAAAAAAAATATCAGTGATGGCAAAGAAGGAATTGTTTCAGTAATCCTATGAATGGCAAGTTTCAAAACAAACAGAGACAGAGAGATCTTGATGTGCAAATGGCATGCACATCCTGGATGTCAGTTGGAGGTGGTAAAGCCAGTAAGAAGTATGGCAAGCAGAGGAAACAACTATATAGATGGGCTTCGGGCTCAAATGCTGTGCTGTTAAGCTGAGTCAGTCTCTCAGATAACTTTCAGGTCTAATCAGCAAGCCATAGAAAAAGGCTGGACTTGAGGTTCACAAAAGAAATAATTCAATACCTTCCACTGTCATCTTCTGAGGATGGTCACCCTATGGGCCTTCTTTATTAAGAATTAAGTTTCCAGCATTAAGCTGTATGCCTTTGAGTGAAATCAGGTCTCCTCATGTTATCTCCGTCCTGGCCTGAATGATGTAAAGGAGTTAAGACAAAAAGATTTCTTTTCATCCATGAGAATTCTGTTCTCAAGGTTCAGAATCTGAAAGCTTACAATATAGACAGACACAGATAACAAGGGGCAAATAGTAGAATTTCATTACATGTAAATTAGTCATTGGGAAGGTAACAAAGGCTCTGTTCATGAATTTCAAGAAGAAAAAGAAGAGGAGAAGAAGGTGGAGAAGATAAAGTGGAAGAAAGGAGGAAGAGGAAGAAGAGCAGGAAGAAAGGGAAGAGGAGGAGAAAAAAGAAGGAGGTAAGATTTTAGTTGTCAGAGAAAGAGTTATAAGCATGAACCAAGCACAGATGTTGGACACAGCACTGTGTATCTGGAAGAAGACACAATGATTTTCTCAACTAAGAAAGGGAAGTCAAATTAGTGGACATGACAAAGGTTTTGGTCTCCATGCCATTAATAAAACACTCATTATGATTTCCTGAGTAGGAAGTAGTATGATGAGTACAAAGAAGAACCATAGGATAATAGCTTCTCAGTGTGAATTGGGAACTTAGAGGTCAAGTTTCACCTCCTGTTAGGTGTTATGTACCTATTAGAGATAAATCTTCCATCTTAGTTATTAGAATGAAGAAAAGCCTGTGATTTATTAATATTGACTTCTTAATGAATAATTGAAAAATGATTAAGCAAAAGACTATCCCCATCTTGTTTAAGCCTCAACTTTCATAAATTTCAAAATACCATGGTAAAATGAGATATATTTGATCAAGTTCTGTGTCTAAATAATCAGGATTCAATTTTCAGTTCATTATTTTGTTTTTTCCTGAATTTTCTTCATGGACAATTTACATATCACAACTCCAACTTAACTGATTATCCAAAGAGACCCCAATTCAACATTATATACGAATTAGCAGTGCTTAAGAAAGGGCACATTGCTCACTAGGCTGGATGTGTGCCTCTGCAACAAAGCCTAATTAAAGGAGAATACTGAGGCAGAACAAATCATGTAGCAGTGACACAAAAGATAAAGCAGCACACTTAATTCTCAATATTACTTGAAATAACATGGAAATTAAATGTAAGCTCGGATTTTAGAATTTAAGCTTTACAGAGAACATAATTTTGAGCTTAATGCAACCAAATATCCATAAAAACTTAATGAAACTATATTTGGGGGAAATATTCTAAAGGATACTTAATTTATCTATTTTGCTAGAGTCTTACTGTAACCACTGAAGAGGTAAAATACACAGAATTAGGTGTTGTATCTCACCATTGCTTGATTAGCTCCAACTTGCCATGTGCCATTTCCACTACACCTTGGCCAAACACACAAATTCAAGTGCACGTACCACACACATACACTGACATACACATGCTGGTTACACTGATTTGCTCTAATTGATTGTGCTTGCTATTGAGGACATGAAATTGCATTGGTAATTAAAGTAAATCTTGCTGCTAGAATTATTATGAAAAAGCCTTCGAAGTTAAACTCTGCATTACAATATATTCTTTATGAAGATACATGGGCAAAAATTACACTAGTATCAGGAATATTTGTACCTTTTCTAATTAATTAGTTTGTTTTTCTCTTTTGGACCCTGTGAATTAGGTAGCTGATCACCTTTCTCCCTTAGCATTGACCAAAATAAAGCTTAAGATTTACTAGTGTTCTACTGTTAGCAAATATAAAGTTGTCATGGTAGGCATTTTGTATCAGCCTTAATTCTGGCTCCATGTGGAATCTCAACCTATATTTCTTTCCTACCTAGTAATTTTCACCTATTTCTAATGTTTGGTCATCTTGCTTCATGTTATCAACATTTTATTTACATTAAACACTTTTGTGAATCCACTTTTATCAAAAATATCTTCCACTTAAAAAAAAAGATGGAAAGAAGGCAACTTTTCTAAAAATGTTTTTGCTTTATTTTGTTTCTTAATCAACCATGTATTTAGAATAAAGTTTGGAAATAATAACACAATATTCAGTATATAGCAGTATCACTGAGAAAGACCTTGAGACCATCAAAATACCAGTGTCATTAGAAACACATATTCAAATGAAAGCTTCCTATCTTTTTGTAAAGAAACTAGCTACCTAGGGAAAAGTTTCAGCCAATAAAGCACTTTTGGAATCTGATTTTCCTTAATATTCTTAAATTAAAAGTAAACCTATAGATTTAATTAATATAAGGCTAGGTCTGTTTTTGACAATTTACATAGAATTTAATAAGGACTCAAATATTTTCTTCTATGCAAAGCCCTGATCAAATCCATAAGGAGCGTCAGTTCTCTTTCCTTGTCAGTATACACAAGAACAAAGTATAAATGTCTTTTCCAACTGGCTTGATTTTTAAAAAGCATTGTGTAATAGAAAGTACTTGTGTATTACAGTAAATGGAAGTCTTTCAAATAACTATTATAAAAAAATTATATTAAGCCCAGCACTCCTCTGGATATGTTGATAATACTGAATTTCTAGTTTCATCAGAGCTACGTTAATCACATACCCTGAAAGGAATTAAAACATCTGCTTCACAGTAATTTAAAAATATATTTTAAAGAAAAAGGTATAAGGATAATAATATATCAAATTGCTAAATAAAGTATCCATGATTAATCAAAGGGACTTTCAAGATAAAGTAGGAAACTGTACTTAGAGCAATAATCCATCAGCTAGCCCTAAGGGCTGGATACTGCAATAAATTGTCATTTCGTAGCATGTTATATCTTCTATAGGCCACTAGAGCACCATTTATAAATTTTATTAAACTAAAAGACATATTTAGCACTGGTTAATCTCATATAATGAAAGTATTTACTGTATATCTCTAAGACTTTCAACTTCCTAGCTTGACCCTTTGAAACACCCCATAGAAAACATTTTTTTATCTGACATAAAGGAACTGTGGAGGTAATTTAATGAATTTTTGCCAGCCAAGAAGAATGAAAGACATGATTTATAAATTTATTAATTGCCCACTTGTTGAAAAATTAGTACTGTCTGAGCAAAAATTTAAAATTTGTGGTTTTGTGATTCTTTCCAAGGGAAACTTCATGGAGATATGAAGCCTGACCTTGTGGGGGCTACTTTACTCACCCTGCATTCTCCACCCTTGATAGAACTGAAGGATTGTATGACCCTGTAAGGCAATGTCATAAAGTCAAATTATTTCTAAAATATTACTGTTAAAATTACATGGCAGCTATGACTCTTTAAAATTACTTGATTGAACTTTAAGCACTAGGACTTAGAGAGGAATTAGCCTACATTTTCTCAAAGACCAGCATTGAAACAAATTCTGTATACTAGAGAACCTACCAGTACTGAAATCCATGTATTGTGAGTCCTTATTTTTCCCCCAAAATTACACTTGCTTTTCGAAAGCACTAAGTCAATTTCACCTGTGTCTATTAATAATTGTTTGACCCAGCAGACAAAATTTTTGTAAAAGAACTATCCCACAGTTCAGGGAGTTGACTTCTTATAAAACATTTAATACTAAATTCAGATGTCAGTGTTAAGATTACAATATCGAAATACCATTACACACTTTTAGAAAATTATGAAAAAAAAGAAAAATAAATAAATTTATCTATAAAAATGAAATAAAGCAATCAAACAGGTAAGGGAACAAAATAAGTAACAGAGTTCAAAATTCAACAAAATGAGAAAAAAAGTAGTTTTTAAAAAGAATGAGATAAGCAGCTTAACTCAACTCCTTAAATCACTGATATGATTTGGCTGTGTCCCCACCCAAATCTTGTCTTGAATTTCCACGTGTTGTGGGAGGGACCCAATGGAAGGTAATTGAATCATGGGGGCAGGTCTTTCCCATGCTGTTCTCATGACAGTGAATAAGTCTCACAAGATCTGATGGTTTTTAAAAAGAGGAGTTTCTCTGCACAAGCTTTTTTCACCTGCTGCCATCCACATAAGATGAGACTTGCTCCTCCTTGCCTTCCACCATGATTGTGAGGCTTCTCCAGCCATGTGGAACTGTAAGTCCAATTAAACCTCTTTCTTCAATAAATTGCCCAGTCTCAGATATGTCTTTAATAGCAGCATGAAAACTGACTAATACAGTAAATTGTTACCAGTAGAGTGGGGCATTGCTGAAAAGATACCCGAAAATGTAGAAGTGACTTTTGAACTGGGTATTAGGCAGAGGTTGGAACAGTTTCAAGGGCTCAGAACAAGAGAGAAAAATGTGCGAAAGTTTGGAACTTCCTAGTGACTTGTTGATTGGCTTTGACAAAAATGGTAACAGTGACATGAACAATAAGATCCAGGCTGAAGTGGTCTCAGATGGAGATGAGGAACTTGGGAACTAGAGCAAAGGTGAGTCTTGTTATGTTTTAGCAAAAAGATGGGCACCATTTTGCCCCTGCTCTAGAGATTTGTGGAGCTTTGAACTTGAGAGAGATGATTTAGGGTATATTATGAAAGAAATTTCTAAGCAGCAAAGAATTCAAAAGATGACTTGGGTGCTGTTAAAGGCATTCAGTTTTATAAGAGAAGCAGAGCATAAAAGTTTCAAACATTTTCAACCTGACAATGCAATAGAAAAGAAAATCCCATTTTCTGAGGAGACAGTCAAACCAGCTGCAGAAATTTGCAAAAGTAACTAAGAGCCAAATGTTAATCCCCAAGACAATGGGGGGAAATGCCTTCATTATGTCAGATGTCTTCATGGCAGCCCCTCCCATCAGAAGCCCAGAGGCCCAAGGTCCCGTGCTGTGTACAGTCTAGGGATTTGGGGCCCTGTGTCCCAGCTGCTCCAACCATGACTAAAAGGGGCCAAGGTACAGCTTGGGCCATGGCTTCGAAGGGTGCAAGCCCCAAGCCAGCTTCCAAGTGGTGTTGAGCCTGTGGGTGCACAGAAGTCAAGAATTGAGGTTTGGGAACCTCCGTCTAGATTTCACAGGATGTGTGGCAATGCCTGGATGTCCAGGCAGAAGTTTGCTGCAGGGGTGGTGCTCTCGTGGTGAACCTCTGCTAGGGCAGTGCAGAAGAGAAATGTGGGATTGGCATCCCCACACAGAGTCCCTACTGGGGCACTGCCTAGTGGAGCTGTGGGACAAAGACCACCATCCTCCAGACCCCAGAAGGGTAGATCCACTAACAGCTTGCACCATGTGCCTGGAAAAGCCACAGACACTCAACACCAGCCCATGAAAGCAACCAGGTGGGAGGCTGTAACCTGCAGAGCCATAGGCGCAGAGCTGCCAAAGGCTATGGGAGCCCGCCTCTTGCATCAGTGTGACCTGGATGTGAGACATGAAGTCAAAGGAGATCATTTTGGAGTTTTAAGATTTGACTACCCCGCTGGATTTCAAACTCACACGGGGCCTGTAGCCCCTTTGTGTTGGACAATTTCTCCCATTTGGGATGCCTGTATTTACACAATGCTTGTACCCCCATTATATCTAGGAAGTAACTAACTTGCTTTTGGTTTTACAGGCTCATAGGCAGAAGAGACTTGCCTTGTCTCGGATGAGACTTTGGACTGTGGACTTTTGAGTTAATACTGAAATGAGTTAAGACTTTGGGGGACTGTTAGGAAGCCATGATTGGTTTTGAAATGTGAGAACGTGAGATTTGGAAGGGGCCAGGGGTGGAATAATATGGTTTGGCTGTGTCCCCAACCAAATCTCATCTTGAATTCCCATGTGTTGTGGGAGGGATCTGGTGGGAGGTAATGTAATCTTGGGGGCAGGTCTTTCCCATGCCGTTCTCATGATAGTGAATAAGTCTTATGAGATCTGATGGTTTTAAGAAGGGGAGTTTCCCTGTACAAGCTTTTTTCCACCTGCTTCCATCCATGTAAGACATGATTTGTTCCTCCTTGCCTTCTGCTACAATTGTGAGGATTCTCCAGTTACATGGAACTGTAAGTCCAATTAAACCTCTTTATTTTCTAAATTGCCCAGTCTCAGGTGTGTCTTTATCACAGCATGAAAACTGACTAATGCAATCACCCAAAATTCCCAAAGCCATATAAGTAAGATCACAAAATTCTGAGAACTACTATATTATTTTTATGTGGCTGCTGTAATAAAATATCAAAACCTTGGTGGCTTAAAACAACAGAAATTTATTCTCACAGGTTTGGAGACAAAACGTCTGAATCAAGTATCACTAGCCTGAAATCCAGGTGTCAGCAAAGCCATGCTCTCTTTGGAGGATCTAGAGAGAGTGCATTCCTTACCCTTTCCAGCATCTGGTAACTTAGCTGCTGGCACTCCTTGGCTCACAGCTGCATCACCTCAGTTTACGCTGCCATCTTCACATGTCTTCACATCTTCTCCTCTTATGTCTATGTGAACACTTCTTTGGCCTCTCTCTTATAAAGATACCTGTGGTGATATTTAGGACCAATAATGATAATCCCAAACAGAATTTCCATCATTAGATTTTTAATGTAATCATCTTTGCAAAAATCCTTTTTCCAAATAAGGTAACATTTACAGGTTCCAGGGATTAGGACAGCATATCTTCCATGGGTTGTTATTCAACCTACCATGACTACAGAATTTGGAAAGAAGAAAAGTTATTTATTTTATTTGAGAAAAGGACAAGAAATAACTGTCAGGCAGAAACAGATGAAATGCGGAAGGTAAACAAGTCTGAGAGAATTGAAGTTGAATGACTATATATTGGATTGAGGGACTATCCCACAGCCCACAAGTCTCAGTATTGTTATACCTCTCTGAGCAAGATAGAGTAAATCCTTATGCACAAGGCATTTAAAAAATGCCTCAGAGCAGAGAGCAGGAGCAGTGCCTATGGGTTCACATTCCAAGTTTCTAAGCTCTTTCTACCTGCCACCGTGCCTCCTGCAACATAATTTTATCAAGATATGGAACAATGTAAAGAGCACAAAGTTGTTAGCTCTCCATCTATCTCAGATGAGAAAATAAACTGTTCTAAATACAGAGAAAAAAAATCCAAGACTCACCACATACGATTGGATTTAAACAAATGGCCCAAACATTAACAAGTTAAAACCAAATAGCATTATGAAGGAAAGAAGGAAAAAAGAAGGAAGGAAGAAAAGAAAGAAGGAAGGAAGGAAGGAAGGAAGGAAGGAAGGAAGGAAGGAGGGAAGGAAGGAAGGAAGATAAATTATACATGTCAGTGGGCTTAAAAGTGTTATTAAAAGATGAAGCTTCACACATTGGGTCAAAAAATTAAATTCAAACACATGCTAATTATAACACTAATCTAAAGAAACCTAAAGAAAGTGACACAAAATTAAAGTTTAATAAATAGTCCAAATACAAAATAAATGTACAATAACTAGCAATCAATTTATATGTCAGAAATACACAATTAGAAAATATAGTGAGAAAAAACCATTCCTGTTAGCAATATATATTATAAAATGACTAGAAAAAAGTTTAATAAAAACTGTTTGGAAGAATATTTGAAATGTGTACATAAAGTATCATTGAAAAATACTGAAAGCATTTAACAGCAGCTAGTACCAAAGTTAGTCACTGATCTTGACTGAGGATGGTAACATAAGATATTTTTTAATCTCTTTATTTCTACTGTGAAAATTCTGTTTCAGTTGTAAAGACAGATAAACCTCCAGCTGGATAGAGTGGAATTACTACAAGATTATAGGTAAACTCAAGGGGATGGTCTAATTTAAAAACTGCATAAATTGAACAGTGGAAAAGTTGATATTTATCTAAAACCAAATTGTAAAGTATTGTTTTGTTAATTGTGAGAAAAATAATTATAAGGTAGATTAGTTTATTACACATAAATCGAGTTCAGTCCATTTAATTTTTCCTTTGATAAGTTTACAATCTCATAAATGAAGAAAATGGTATAGGCAGCATATCTGAATTGTAGAAGGCATTAAAAAGGCTTATGGTTGAATAATAATGAACACAATGGATAACTGTTAAGCAGATTGGCATGTACATGTATAGACCCCAATATCTGAATGATCTAACTGAAAGAAATTATTTTTATTATTTAATGTTAAATTGCAGTTAGATCTCTTAGGGAACGATAAAGAAGTCTATTCTTTTCATTTTTTTGTTCAAAATTTTGATATTCCACACAAATAAAAACAGGCTGCCTTTTAAGTATATACTAGGAATACTACCTTTTAATTGTTCTTAAATATAATATTTGATCAAATAGAATCTTTTATGAAAAATTACTTTGAAATTCCAATACAATGTACAATATAGTACTTTGTGTTTAAGCCAACATTTTCTTGGGAAAATGGGAAACAGCTAAGTCTGAATTACCCAAAGAGCCAAATGTAAGAATAAGTCTTGGTTGGGTTTCTCCAATCTTTCAAGAGGTGTGTAGCTATCTCATTTAATCATGTCTATAGGTAAATCATGGAATTTCTGTATTTACTATAATAGGCAGTATAGCATGGCTATAAGAAAAGACATGTAATTGTGGAGAAGAAAGATCTTAGAGGATGACAGACAGGCACTACCAAGAAGCTTCACCATTATCATTCTTTGCCTTCTGGTAATTTGACTACCATTAATTAAAAGGCATTGGCTCAGGTTCAGATCATTTGGACCAGGCAACTTCTAGAATCAAACAATATTTGCAAATATATGTGTTTGAATAACATTTACCATACAAATATTCACAACATAATAATTTTGATATGACATTTGCAATACTATATTCCCAATAAAATATTTTCAATTTTTTATAATCAACAAAAGTTTTATCACCAGGACATATAGGGCTTACATATCAATGGCAAGCAAAAAACAATCCAAACACTTGGCATAGTATTTAAAAAGACACTTAACAAAAGAAGTTATAGAATGAATATGAGCATATCAATCAATATTCAGCATTATTACTCATCAAAGAATTGCACATTGAAATCTCAATTAAAGACCTCATTAGAAAAATTAAGTAGCCTGATAATACTAAGATGAAGATGTGAAGCAAGAACTTTTTACATTTCAGGTAAGAATGTAAAATAACATAACCATTTTGGAAGTGCTGTATTTCCTTATATAATTAAACATACACTTACCAAGTGACACAGCTATTCTACTCCTAGATATCAGTCAAAGGAAATGAAAAAATGTGAACACAATCTTGTATGTGAATGTTCATAGTAAATATTAATATATTCATAATAGCCCAAACTAGGAACAACCTACATGAAGAGCAACAAGTGAATGGACAACCAGAAACATTGAGATTTATGTAGTGGGATATTACTCAGAAATAAAATGAAGTAAATGGCTGATACCAACAACAACATGGAGTTACCTCAAAAACATAATGCTGAGCAAAGCAAGACAACACAAAAGAGTATATGCTGTATGATTTCATTTCTATAAAGCTAAAGAAGAAAATCATAATCGAAAGTATCAGAAATCAGATTAGTGGTTGCTTGTAACTAGGAGCTGAAGTGTTGACTGAAAAAAGATATAGAAAAACTTTTGGGAAGATAAAAATGTCTATATTTTTATTATGGTTGTAGTAAATGTATCAAAACTCATTAAAATACATTTAAAATGTTAGTATTTTATTGAATACCAATAAAAATGAATAGTTAGTATAAAATATCTTTTATAATAGCAACAAAGCACAAAATATTTAGAAATAATTTAATGCCAGATGTGTAAGACATATACACTGAAACTAAAATCATTGCTGAGATAAATTAATGAAGACTAAAATAAATGAAAATAATACCATGCTAATGTTTAAGAAAACTCAGTAGTATTAAGATGTTAGTTGTTTTTGCTTTTTTTCTAAATTGATCTTTAATGAAATCCAAAGCAAATTTAATGCAAGCAAAGCAAAATGCCAGCATGATTTTTGTAGAAATTGACAAACTGATGCTAAAATGAAAAAAACCTGAAAATAGCAAAAACACTTATAAAAAAAGAACAAAGTTAGATGACTTCTACTACATGTTTTCAAGTTGTACTGTACAGCTACAATAATTTAAAAAGTATGACAATGGCTAAAAGAAAAAGAAATAAACCAATAGAAATAAATGGAACCCAGAGGTAGAACCATGTATAATAGAGTGAATAGATTTTTACAAATGCACCCAAGTAACACAATAGAGAAAATAACTGTGCTGAATTTAACTCAAAAAATGATACTGAAACAATTGAATATCTATGTGGAAAGAAAATGCATCTTGATCCCCTTTCTTACACCAAACATAAATTTGAATTTATGAAGATTATAGATCAAAATGTAAAAGCTGTATCTATAACATTTCTGCCAGAAATAATAGGAGAATGTCTCTGAGACTTTGTGTTAGACAAATATTTTTTCATTTATATAAGCTACAGAAAAAAAACTAATCATGAAATAAATAGTCAATAAATTTGACATCATCAGAATTTAAAACTTTGGCACATCAAGAAGGAAAAAAATAGACAAGCGACAGACTAGGAGAAAATTTTCCATTATGTATCTAATAAAAGACTTGTATTTTTGTACAAAGTATACAAGGAACTGCTTCAATTCGATAATATAAAATACTCCAGCTGAAACAATGGGAGAAATACTTGAGCAGACATATCTTATGAATGAACAATATGCACATGAAAAGTGTTCAGTGTTAGTCATGAGGTATATGTAAATTAAAATGACAATGAGGTTTTTTTGTATGGCTACTAGAATGTCCAAAACTTAAAAAAACAGATAACACTAAATGTCATCAAAGACGTGGAGAAACAAAAGGTCTGATATATTAGTAATAGAAGTGTAAACACTTCAACCATTCTGGTAAAATCCTTGGCAATTTTGTATCAACTTAAACACAAACCTATGATGCAGCAGTTCTACTTGTAGGTGTTTACACAGAAAATTAAAAATATATGTCCAAAAAATGTCTTGTCCAAAATATTCATAGCGAAAAATTACAAGCAACTCAATATCCATCAAGAGGGGAATAGCATGTTCTTGGAATGGAATACTAATCCTCAGTGTATAGGAACAAACTACCAATACATGTAGCCACATGGATGTATCTCCCAGGCATCATGCTAAGTAAAAGAAACTAAAGAAAAACTGTATAATGTATGATTCCACTTAAATGAATTTCAGTAATAAGAAAAACTAATATATGGTGATATAACTGATTTCTATCGCCACAGAACCATACCAGAACTGCTGTGGTTCTCTGAGGTAAGAGGAACTCTAGTTTGCAAGAGAAGACAAAGCAACTTTCTGGGCATAATGCAGTAGTCTAAATCTTTTTAAAAATAGACTTAGGGGGTAAAAGTTCAGATTTCTTAGATGTATACATTGCATAGTGGTACAGTCTGGGCTTTTAGTGTATCCATCATCTGAATAGTGAACATTGTGCCCAGTAGGTAACTTACATGCTTTATCCCATCATCATTAATTAACACTTAGGTTGATTCCATGGCTTTGCTATTTTGAAGGGTGCTGTGATAACATATGAGTGCAAGTGTCTTTTTGACATCATGATTTCTTTTCCTGTGGTAAATATCTCATAGAGAGATTGCTGGACTGAATGGTAGTTCTATTTTTAGTTCTTTGAAAATTTCCATACTGATTTCTATACAGGTTGTACTAATTTATGTTCCCACCAATAGTGAGTAAGTATTCCCTTTTCTCCACATCCTTGTCAGCATCTTTTTTTTTTTTTTTTTTTACTTTTAGGTAATAGCCATTCTCACTCATGTAAGATGGTATCTTATTGTGGTTTTAAGTTTCATTTATCTGATGATAAATGACGTTCAGCATTTTTTCATGTTTGTTGGCTGGTTGTTTTCTTTTGAAAAATGTGTGTTCATGTCCTTTACCCACTTTTTAATAGTCTTTTCTTTGATTTATTCTCATTGAGTGTTTTGAGTTTTTCATAGATTTTGGATATTAGACCTTTGTCAGATCAACACTTTGCAAATATTTTATCCACTTCTACAAGTTGTCTGTTTACTCTTGTAGTTTTCTGTGCAGAAGCTTTCTAGTGTAATGAAGTCCCATTTGACTATTTTTGTTTTTTATTCTGTTTGCTTTTGAGGACTTGGTATAAGCTCTTTGCCTAGGTCAATGTCCAGAAGACATTTCCCTAGGTTTTATTCTAGTATTTTTATAATTTCATATCTTACATTTAACTTTTTATTCTACCTTGAGTGAATTTTTGTATATAGTGAGATAGGAGTCCAGTTTCATTCCTCTGCTTATGGCTATCCAATTTTTCCAGCACCATGTATCAAAGAGCATTTCCTTCCTCAGTGTATATTTTTGTTGACTTTGTGAAAGATCAGTTGGTCTTAGGTGTGTGGCTTTATTTCTGAGTTCTCTATCCTGTTCTATTGATCTATGTATGTGTGGTTATACTAGTACCATGCTATTTTGGTTACTATTGCCCTGTAGTATAATTTGAATTCAGATGATGTGATGCTTCCAGTTTTGTCCTTTTTGCTTAGGATTGTTTTGGCTATTTGGTCTATTTATTTTTCAGTTGCATGTGAATTTTAGAATTCTTTATTCTAATTCAGTGAAAAATAACATTGGTATTTTGACAGGGATTATGTTGAATGTGTAGATTGCTTTGGGCAGTGTGGTCACTTTAATAGCATTGATTATTCCAATCCATGAGCACAGGATGTTTTTCCATTTGTTTGTGTCATCCACAATTTTTTCATCAGAACTACATCATTTTATAGTTCTTCTTGTAGAGATCTTTTACCTCCTTAGTTAATTTTTTTAGGTACTTTTTATGTAGCTATAGTAAACGTGATTGAGTTTTTGATTTGGTTATCAGCTTGACCATTGTTAGTGTATAGGAATGCTATTAGTATTTGTGTGTTTATTTTGTATCCTGAAACTTTTTACTGAAGTAGTTTATCAAATCTAGGAGTCTTTTGGAGGAGTCTTTAAGAGTTCTCTAAGTATAAGATCATATCATTAGCAAAGTGGGATAGTTTGACTTCCTTTTTAAAAATTTTGAATGGCTTTTATTTCTTTCTTGTGTCTGACTGCTATAGGTAGGGCCTCCAGGATCAAGACAATAACATCCACCTTCACCATTTCTATTCAAAATAGTCCAAATCTTGATGGTCACATGAATGCATGTATTTGCCGCAATTTATAAACCCATATTTTCAATGTCTAGAATTTCACTCTATGTTATCTCTACCTCTTTTTATAATATATATGATAATTTTTAAGATTCATTTCCTCTATACTGTGCAATTCCCAGAAATAAACAATAGTGGGCAAATAAAAGCTGTAAGGGGAACTAAAATAGCACCACTGCATATAATGACACTGCATCAAAGAAAAAACGAAGTACTTCAAAGTAGTTGCATGGCTCAGAACAGCCAGAAAATAGCATCTCCAGACAGGGCACCCTGGTATAGGGTAATCAGAAGTAAGATGGTTCATTTCTAGAAAAGAGCTAAAAAATCACTCTCAAGAAATTTTTGATAAATTAAAATGACTGCTTAATGGACCATAAAGAGGAGAAGTAAAACTGTTATCAGTGAAGACTTTATAAAAGCCACAACTATGAATTAAACACAAACCTTATTTTTTCAAAAAATAAAACTTTTCAGTTTTCAACTACCTTGTAATTAGAAACAATCACTTCAAATATTGTTGATCTTCTTTTTTTAACAAATATTCATTAACTTATCCACAATAAATGTCTACCTAGTTACTATACATGGATAAGATTATGCACTAAATCATTAAGAATTGCATAGTTACACAATGCCTTATGTGAAGACGCATAATTAATTACAATAACAATTAGAAATACCATAAATATATTTTATTTTGTGTGGGATTACTTTAACTCTATTTATCAACTTCTGAGGGTGTAGAAACCTTTTAGAGAGCCAAAAATTCCAGAATCATTTCCTCTTCTTCATTAGTAAATATTCATTGATAGCTTAGTTTGTGTAAAATTCTATTCTATATGCCTAGTATACATTGAAAAACAATATTGATAAAGATTTCTACCATTATGGATCTCATATATAAGCAAATCAGCAAAACTTTGGCCTCATCTTTTATATGGCCTATTGTCTACATTAATGGTAAAAGATAACCAAAATTGAGAGTGGAAATGCTGAATTGATCCAAAGTATATTGTATAAAATATTTAGATATTATACTTAAAGATTGAAAGATAAACTAATGCTTGCAGAAATTTACATACAATAAAGATTAAAACGACTGAGTTCTCACTCAACCATCAAGTATAGTTAATGATAAATACATATTACACCTTCTAAGTCACATATTCTTAGGCTTTTCTCATCGGATAGAGCAAAGTTACTATTTAATAATTACTAATAAATATATTGACCAAAGGTGAGAATATAATAAAAGAAAAAGCTATAAAAATGTGTAATTAGGTTTTAAGTCTTTGATAAAAATAAAAACGCTCAAATCATAATCTAAATTGTATTAGTCATGATCTATAAAACATTTTAGAATCATTGTATGTTAAAATGACCTTCTCTTTAAATATTTCTAAGATATTTAGACTTCTAAGCTAAAAAATATCCTAGTTCATGTCCACAGTCAAAATACCCAAGAAGAAATTTAAAATAATGGAAAAGTTATCATCTCCTGGGGAAACTACCAAATTCCCTTGAACTTGACTCATTATGTAATATTAATAAATAATAATATTACTGTCAAGGTTTCAATTACATGTTCATCTAGATGGTTAATACAGATTGTTCTATATCCCAAATTTCTTATCTATTGTAATATGTGAAAAAATCTAGAATATATGTTCTAATACTTGCTGTAGGAATTCTCACTCATTGCTAGTAAAAACACAAAATAATACAGTCACTTGGAAGAGAGTTTTGCAATTTCTTATAAAGTTAAGCAAAGACTTACCATATAACCTAGAAATTGTTTTCCCAGGTATTTACCCAGCTGATATAAAACGTATTTCCAATTGAAGCCCTGCGTGAGAATGTTTATAGAAGTTTTATTCATAATCATTGAAAATTGGAAGCAACCACGGTATCTTCAATAAGTGAATGTATAAGCAAACTATGGGACATCCATATGATAAATTACTGTGAATTTATGCAGTATTACTTCATGAAAACATATGAATGAATGTAAAATACATTTTACTAAGTCAAAGAAAAAAGATTTTAAAAGCTACATGATGTAACATTCTGCTCATATGATGTTTGGAAAAGGCAAGACCGTAGGGATAAAAAACAGGTGGATTGTCAGGGGTAAGGAGATGGGAAAGTGTTTGACAAGAGTAATCACAGAAAATGTTTTAGGGTGGTGAGACTAATCTTTATTGTACTATAGTGAGGGATACATGACCCTCTGCCATTATCAAAACTCAAAGAACTTTAGAACATAAACATTGAAGACTAGTGTATATATTAAAACTTTTGGGAGGTTCCAGGATAGAATACAGACTATGATGAAAGAATCTAGCTATATTACACATGTATGATGTATCTGTGAAGGGGGTGGGGAAAAATGTGTTAACCTAAGAAACTTTGGAAAAATGATGTTTTGACTGGTTTTACCAGGCTAACATTATCCTCATACCAAAACCTGAGAGGACACACAAAAAAAGAAAACTACATCCCAATATTCGTGATGAACATGGGTGCAAATATTCTCAACAAAATATTAGCAAAGCAAATCCAATAGCATATCACAAAAATTATATACCATGATGAAGCAGAATTTATTCCAGGAATGCAGGAATGATTCAATGTACACAAAACAATAAAGATGATAAATTGCATCAGTAGAATGGAGGACAAAAACCATATGATCATCTTAATAGACACAGTAAAAATATTTGATAAAATTTAACAACACTTTATGATAAAACTCTCAACAAATTAGTTATAGAAGAAACATATCTTAAAACAATAAAAGTCATATATGACAAATCCACAGCTAACATAATACTGAATGGAGAAAAGTTGAAAGCTTTTTCTCTAAGAACTGAAACAAGGCAAGGATGGCCACTTTCACGTGTTTTATTCAACATAATAATCCAACTACTAGCCAAAGAAATTAAACAAGAGAAGGGAATAAAGTGCATCCAAATCAGAAAGGAGGAAGTCAAATTGTTGCTGTTTACATGTAGCATATTATATTTAGAAAAATTTAAAGACTTCATCAAAAAACTATTAGAAAGGACAAACAAATTTAATGAAGTTGCAGGATAAAAAATAAACGTTCAAAATTAAGTAGTGTTTTTATACTTCAATAGCAAACAATTTGATAAAGAAATCAAGAATACAATCACATTTACAATAGCTACAAATAATAAAATAAAGTAAATATCTAGGAATAAATTTAACCAAAGAGATGAAAGGTATCTATAATGAAAGCTATAAAACACTGATAAAAGAAACTGAAGTGAGCACAAAAGGTTCAGAGACATTTCATCATGGACTGAAATAATTAATATTGTTAAAATGTTTTTAATTCCTATAGCAATCTATATATTCAATGCTGTTACTATAAAAATATCAATGCCATTCTTAACAGAAATTTCAGAAAAATCCTAAAATTTGTATAGAACTACAAAGACTCCAAATAGCCAAAGCAAATCTTGAGCCAAAAGAACAAAGCTGGAGGCATCACAATACCTGATTTCAAAATATACTACAAATCTACAGTAAACAAAACAGTGTGGTGCTGACACAAAAACGGACATGTACACCAATGGAACAGAATAGAGAACCCAGAAATAAACCCACAGCATTTATAGCCAATAGATTTCTGACAAGAGCTCCAAGAATACACATTGGGTAAAGCACAGTCTCTTCAATAAATTGTTCTGGGAAAACTGAATATCCATATGCAAAAAATGAAACTAGATTCCCATCTCTTACCAAATATAAAAATAAAATAAAAATAAATTAAATATTAAGTGAAAAAGTATGAAACTACTAGAAGAAAATATAGGAGAAATACTTTAGGACATAAGTCTGAGCAAAGATATTTTTGATAGATATCAAAAGCACAAGTAATGAAAGCAACAATAGACAAAAGAGATCATGTTAAATTGAAAAGCTTTTTTTATAACAAAGAAAATCAATAGAGTGAAGAGACATCCTACAGAATGAGATAAAATATTTGCAAACTATGCATATAACAAAGAATTGATGTCCAGAATATGTAAAGAATTTAAACCACTCAACAGCAAACAATAAATAATAAAAATGATCTTATTAAAAATGGGCAAAAACAAAGATAATGAAACATTTCACCAAAAAGATACATGCACGCATATGTTCACTGCAGCACTATTCACAATAACAATGACATGGAATCCATCAGTGGTGGATTGGACAAAGAAAGCATGGTGCATATACACCATGGAATACTACACAGCCATTCAAAAGAATGAAATCATGCCCTTTGCAGCAACATGGACACAGCTGTAGGCCATTATCCTAACCAAATTAATACAGGAATAGAAAACCAAACACCGCATGTTCTCACTTATAAGAGGCAGCTAAACATTGGGTACTCATGAACATAAAGATGACAATAATAGCCACTAGAGACTATTAGAGAAGAGACGGAAGGAGTGGGGACAAGGGCTGAAAAACTAACTGTTGAGTACTATGCTCACTACCTGTGTGATAGGACCATTTGTATTCCAAACCTTAGCTTCATGCAATATATCCAAGTAACAAATCTGCACATGCACCCACCTGAATCTAAAATAAAACTTGAAATTATTTAAAAGTGGGCAAATTATTTGAACAGACATTTATCTCGAAAGAAGACATACAAATGTCAAACAGGTATATAAAAAAGTATTCATCATCAGTAATCAGGAAAATTTGCAAATCAAATCACAATGATTTGATTTGATTGGTGAATCAAATCAAAATCACAATAATAGTGGCCAATTAAAATGGCTACTATCAAGTTAGAAACAATGAAAAATATCTGGTATTTGATAGCACAACAGGGTGACTACAGTCAATAATAATTTAATTGTACATTAAAAATAACTAAAATAGTATAATTGGATTGTTTATAATACAAAAGATATATGTTTGAGATTATGACTACCGCATTTACCCTAATGTGATTATTACATATTGTATGACTGTATTAAAATATTCTATTAATATATACCCCATAGATATAAACACTATGTACACACACAAATTAAAAATTAAAAAATAGACAAAAAATTACAAATGCTGGTGACGATGTGAAGAAAAGAAAACTCTTACACACTATGACAAGGTAAATTAGTACAACCATTAGGCAAAACAGTATGGAGATTCTGCAAATAAACTAAAATAGAAATATCACATGATCTATAAACCCCACTTCTGGATATATATCCAAAGGAAAGAAATTGATATGTCAAGGATATATCTGCACTTCCACGTTTATTGAATCACTCTTCATAATAGTTAAGAAAAGGAATCAACATGTTCATGAATGGAGAAATGGATAATGAATATGTGGTATACATACATGATGAATATATATGTATTTATGAATGTATAAATACATGTGCATTTATGAATATATGAATATGTAGGTATTTATGTTCAGCCACAAAAAAGGAATGATATATTGTCATTTGCAGCAACATGAATGAGTCTGGAAGACATTATGTTAAACGAAATAAGCAAGGCACAGAAAGACACATATTGCAGATTCTCACTTACATGTAAGTGGGAGCTTAAAAATTGATCTCGTAGAAGTGGAGAGTAGAACAGAGGTTACCAGAGGCTGGGAAGTGTAGCGGGTAGACGGTAGGGAGAAAATATGCATGGGTTTGTTAAGGGGTACAAAATTATAGTTAGATAGGAGGAATGTGTTCTAATATTCTATATTATAGTAAAATGACTGCAGCTAAAATTAATATATTCTACATTTCAAAATAATTAAGAGGAAATATTTTGAATGTTCGCAACACAAATAAACAATAAATGTATGAGATGACAGACATGCCAATTACCCTGATTTGAGCATTACACATTGTTTACATGTATTGAAAATATCACATGTGCCCCATAAATATGTACAATTATTATATTTCAATTTACATAAATAAATAGAAATGTACATAGATAATATAAGCTATTTGGCAAAGTTGTTTCCCATGAATGTAAGGGTTCACCATGCCAATATTGATATACATACATACTTGAAATGAACAATGAAGTATATGGATGGTAGAGGGTAGGAACCTGGTTTCTCATTATTGGAGAGGGAGACTACAGGTAAGCAAAAGGAACAGTCCAGAATGACACATGTAGTAATAGATTAGAAGTGGAAACAGCAGTTTAAATTAATGTTTATGTTAATATAGATAGAAGTGGCTAAATATAAAAGTATGTATACATATTTACATACGTATGTATTGTCCTACATAACAAAGATACTTTTTGTTCTGTCAACTGAGAAGGTCTAGAAGTAACAATAATCCAGTAACGATGAACATACCCAGCATCAATACCTTGGCTTCTAATACTGTTATCCAATAAAAGGAATGAAGGCTCCTTGGAAAATGACTGATTCTAAGATGAGGGCAGGAAATCAACAATATGAACCTGAAGCATCTTCTAGTGCCATAATATAAATAACTTATCAGAAACAACAAAAAATAAAATGAATAGTATGTTAAAAGGGCATAGGAACCAACTGAAAGAGCTCCTAATGGCCAAAACTGGAATAATTTGAACAAAAAGAATTATGTAATATTAGATTATAACCCAAAGTATAAAATAAATATTCATGATTTTATGCTGATGTAAACAAATAATTCAATTATTACATGGGGGAGAAGAAACAAATTTCTATGAAAAAGAGTTCCAGGCCAGGCACAGTGGCTCATGCCTGTAATCTCAGCACTTTGGGAGGCCAAGGCAGGTGGATCAGTTGAGGTCAGGAGTTCAAGACCAGCCTGGCCAACATGGTGAAACCCCGTCTCTAATAAAAATACAAAAATTAGGTGGGTGTGGTGGTGGGCACCTGTAATCCCAGCTGCTCGGGAGGCTGAGGCAGGAGAATGGGAAGCAGAAGTTACAGCGAGCTAAGCTGAGATCATGCCATTGCACTCCAGCCTGGGAGACAGAGCTAGACTCGGACACACACACACACACACACACACACACACACACACACACAGACAAAACAGCTCCAAATAATTTATGTAAAAACTCTGCCCTCCAAAAGGGCAAGCATAACTCCCCACTCCCTAAGGGGGTGAGCTGCATATAGAGATTTTCAAAGAGTACAGTAGGGAAAGGAAGAAAAACAAGTAATTTTACAGTGAAGAAACATCACAAGCACTCCTTTCGCTAGGTGTTCAAGGTTAACTTCAACATTTACATGACAAGTCATGTAAATACTCTTGATATAATGTGATAAAAATGACACTTTACCTCTGTGGTCTTCCTCACAAGAAAATATAACCTTAGAGTAAAAAATTAGATAAACAAATCCCAACTGAGGAATATTTCACAGTGTATCTGACCAGAACTCCTCAAAACTGCCAAGGTCACCAAAAAAAGGGAAGTCTGAGAAACTGTCACAACCAAGAGGAGCCCAAGGACACATGACAACTAAATGGAATGTGGTATCCAGGATGGGATTCTGGAGCATCAAAAGGATATTCAGTAAAAACTAAGTAAATCTGAATAAAGTGTAGACATTAGTTCACAATAATGTATCAACATGTGTTTATTGTAGTAAATGCACCTTACCAATGTAAAAGAGGAATCATGGGGCAAGCTGAGTGTAGAGTACATGGAGTGTATCTGCACAATCTTTGCAGTTTTCCTGCAAATCCAAAATTGTTCTAAAATTTTAAAATTATTTTTGGAAATACTAGGGGTGCTGACTGAGATAGGCAGCTGCCTCATACAGCTTGCCTTTTTTCAACATTTCTTTTTTTGGTTTTGGTAGTGGGTTTCTTTGTTTGCTTGTATGTTGGTTTGGGCGAGCTGCAGTTCAAAGTGGTAATTACTATTATTTATTTATTTATTTATTTATTTATTTATTTTTATTTTTTTTTGAGACAGAGTCTCATTCTGTTCCCCAGACTGGAGTCCAATGGCCCAATCTCAGCTGACTGCAACCTCCACCTCCTGGCTTCAAGTGATTCTCCTGCCTCAGCCTCCCGAGTAGCTGGGACTACAGGTGCACACCTGTAGCCACCAAGACTGGCTAATTTTTGTATTTTTTAGTAGAGACAGGGTTTCTCCATGTCATCCAGGCTGGTCTGGAACTCCTGACCTCAGCTTATCCACCCACTTGCACCTTCCAAAGTGCTGGGATTGCAGGCGTGAGCCACTGTGCCTGGCCAAAGTGGTAATTACTATTTATAAGATCAGGTTTTGCACCTCAAAATGTATTACATCTTTTCCTCTCTTCTCAATTTTTAAATCTGTTCTTAAGCAGAGGTTTGATTCAAAGTTCAAGAGTGGTAAAGTACATCTTTTGACAGTGTACAAACTGCAAATGCATTGTCCATTCATGTAGCAAGAGTCCAGATCATGCCCAAGCACATTAAACACCCCTGGGCATTATTGTTTAGAATCACAGTGTGTCTGATATTTGTGGAGTAAAAATACGTATATATGCCATATGAGAGGGAAAATTCATTTTAGCTACTAAAAGAATTGTGCAGTCCCATGAGCGCATATAGAATTAGACCTTATTCACATATTTCATACTGGAAAGAGAACTGGAACATTGACTATACTTCTAAGTTATCAGGTCCCTAAGAAAAAGCAGGACTCATGGTTTTGGTGGTGTGAGGATGACGAGAATAGGTAGCCATGAGAAATTCATGTCTACTCAGGATAAAACTTACTTACATTTGCTTCCCAGAGAGTTCTTTCTAAGAAAATGAGTAGAGTGAATTCGTACACCTGCTCAGTCCTAACAATAGTAATCAAAATTTCTCTGAATCTCCACTCTTCGCCCAAATCTCTATGAAACCAGAATAGTCTGTTTAGAATAAATAGAGAGCTGCTCAATCCTGCTTGTATATTAGAATCCTTTCTGGAGCTTTTATAATTTTCATCCTGGGCCCCATGCATGGCCAGTAAACCAGAATCTCTAGGCAGGGCAAGGCACATGCATCCAGAGTCATTAAAACCCCCCAGGTGATTCTAATGTACATGCTGGATTGAAAGACATTGCAACCAAGTTTAAACCCCTATGAACTTTACCCTTCTGGAAGCGAAGCTGCTTGTGTGAGAAATAAATATAGGATTTTGCCTGATCCTAATTTTAAGCTTTTGCAATTCTTATTTTTTTCAAAAAAAGTAAAATAATAAAATGGAAAAGAAGCCCGGAACCCACCCCCCACCTCCACACACACACACACATTTAAGAATAAGAGAAAATGCCCTTGGGACATTCTCATACCTTTAGGAGAAGTAAACTTCACAATGCTTATATTTAAAATTCCTCCACCACTATCCTCCTTCTTTTTTTTTTCTTCATTTCTTGACATAATTGGGCAGAGTAGGCAGAGGCATATTTCTGACTGACTTCTGAAGAGTGAAAAATCAGTCAGAGCTTGAGTCACGGAGCCAAGAAGAGAAGCTGAGAAAGAAAAGCGGACCGAATACTTACCTTTTTAAATAAAAAATTAGAGCACATCCCTCAGGTACTCTTGTACTCAATAACCCCAACATCACTGACATTACTGTGCTGCTAAACGTGAAAACTATGAAGATAATAAAAAAAGCCTCAGATACAGGATGCGAGGAATCACCAAGCCAGTGCTGAGGTTATTGGATCTAAATAGAAATGAAACCCAAAGCTTTCCAGACAATTGGCATTAAAGCAGAAGAAGAGATTTATTAAACATTCAAGTTTAGGATGAGAGTTTTTAAATATTTTTATAAACCTTTGCATGTGTGACAATTTGATTCTATGCATTTTACTGCACTGTTTTAATTCACAGATGACTTGTTTCTATGATCTTTTCTTGGAGAAATATCATTGAATAAGCAGCGAACAGTCACAAAATTATGAACCTATCTTCTCAAAAGCTGTATATAGATGAGAACAGAGCCTATAAATATGTACATCTTAGTATACAACTATCTTTTTTAAGACAAACAGAATTAGATTAGCACAATCCATATCTGAAATCATAATATCTAAATAATTTCCAAAATTCACTAAACTGGGTATGACATGGTCCTCAGAGTATTTTATCAAATCGTCTAGTACTATGGATTGCTTCTCTAACGGCAGCCTGAAAGAATGTTTGGCCAAGAAAACAACCCCTAATTATCTGTAAACTCACAATGATCTTTAAAATTTCTAAGTAAGTGGTTCTCAGGGTAGGACAATCACCCTTCTAAATCCAGATGCTTCAAAAACTATAACAAACTTAAAGTAGTCAGGTGACTCCTGAGAAATACAGTAAGGAGTAAGCCAAATTTAGTAACCTAAGTTTAGGTTAACAGCAGTTAAGGATACATTTCACTGGGAAGTCTTCCCTTCTCTCTGGTAAGTACAGATTATATTTAGTCAGTTATAAAATATCTGGAAGAGTAAAATGACTTTTCTCTCTCCTCGGTAAGTTAGATTGTGATCTTTCTGCCCAAAAATATAGCAAGCCTGTTGACTAGCAACAGCCCAGTTTCTAGCTCTCAATAAATATTTGGTGAATAAATAAATGACTAAAAACGAATATATTTCTCAAATAATCTGAATCTAATTTCAATAGTTTAACAATAACAGTTATAAAATATTTACTACATATCAAGCACTGTGTTAGGCTCTGGAGACACAAAATGGAATAAAAGTTTTATCAACATATTTGAGAAAAGAACCTGTTTCTCATAAGTATTCATAAAATTTCACAGTGACTCATAGCTGATGGTGAATAAATATTTTCTAATCCTAATTTCACAGGAAGCTCAATTTATTTCTACCTGACTCTAAAAAGTACAATTGACAAAATAATTTCTCATAACAAATCTAATATCAATGTCTGGATAATATCCTGGTTAAAAGTAAGCCTCTGAATTCAAATCCTAAATCCTTTGCTAGCTGTGTGGTTTTGATCAAATTTCTTAGTATTTCCAAACCTCAATTTTCTAATTTATAAAGTGGGTAAATAATTATAGCATGTGTCTCAAAGGATATTGTGACAATACAAGGGGGGTAACCTACATCTAGAATAGATTAAACACTTAATAAAAGCTACTACCATTAATTATATTCAATGGTAGTGCCATGTTTTCAAAAAATCAATAGTCAAGGGTAGTGATTTTTTTGATAGGTAGACAAAACAAGTTTCAGGTTCTGTTTTAACAGCAATTTATATAAGATTGAGAAAATGTTGTTTATATCAAAGAATGTTATGAACATTCTTTGGGGTAGTTACATTACATCAAAGAGAAAAAATGGATGCACCATATGAGGTACCTAAAGCTCCACCAGGCCCTTGGCTGTCACTGTTATTACTTACTACTTTATGTTACTGCTTCATGAGGAGTAAGGAAAATACCTCATATGAAAACTGGGTAATTGCTAAATTTTCCAATTTTTTAGTACTGTCAAAAGAAAACTGATGATGAATGTAAAAATGACTCCTCTGAAACTCTTGACTAATTTAAATGATAATTATAAGGCAAATGAGTGGCCTCATTAGGACGTCTCACTACAAGCACTCCTTCATTCATTTATTCAGGCATTTACTCAGGCATTTGTTCATTTATACATAAATGAGTAGCAATGTCTATGAGGAGCATTAATTGTGAAGCCTGCTTTTTAAAAAATCTCTCATGCTATTATACTGATGAAATTAAACCTAATTTATACAAAACAAAGTTAATCTTAAACTTCCTGCTGGGACAGGAACAAAAAACCAGGTTGCTGAATGGGTTGTTTTCTGAAAAATAGAAAAAGACGATAGGTTAGTCAGCGGGTGATTTCATCGATTACTCTGTGTGGTTGTGTTCAGTGGGAAGCAACAGCAGGGTGGAATGTTAAATTAAACTTAAGTTGATTTTCTTGAACATTTTTAGGGCATTCTCTGTAATTAAATATACATGGTGGAGAGAGTGGAAGGGTAAAGACTTTGTCAGAAACTACAAGTTGCAATTTAAACTTACTACACCCTCAAATGTGATCAGTGTAAGTGTTGTATAGCATAAAAACATCCCTTGTGCAGTTGTATCACTGCAACAATACACTTCCAGGCACTCTTTCATTGTTGAATTGTCATTTTGCCACAGTGTCCTATATATATGTATATATGAAATTTATGTATGTATATATATTATTTATATTATATTATATTTATATGCTTGTATTTAAATTTAAGCCTGCCAACAATGCCTTGTCATTAGTCTCTAAGCCCTATCGTTCAGGCAATGAATTATTTAGAATCGCCAGCTTTGCCACCATCAGTGACAACTAGTGCACCTTGAGTTTTGCAACCACTGTAAATTCATTGTACACTTCCGGGTACACATTTGCACTGTGGAGTCCCTATTCTGAAATGACAAGATCTGAGCTCAATCAGAGCAGCATTTCTAAACCTCTGCCTTCTCCTGTGACTATTTTCCCCTATTGCCTGTGCATCTTGTTAGTGCTATGCTTGAATCCACACCATTAGAGCAGTGACACAGCTGCTGTCATTCTCAGTTTTCTAGGGCTCCTGCTAAGACAGATCAACTCTGAAAAAATGCCTCTGCCCCCCATTTTATTACCCAGAGACAAAAGCTTTTAAAAAATCATATAACCAATTATTTGGTCGCATAGGATAGGGTCATGTTTTATAGGATAGGGCCAATTGCCCTTCCAGACTCAGAAAAAGAGCTGAACTAAGGAAGCTATGACAGGTTAGGACTGATCAAAACTAACATTCACACAAGAAAGACCAATTAGGATAGCTGCTGGAAGGGAATGCAAGATACCAGAGAAGCAGCTATTTTAGATATTTTTTTTTCTTTTTACGCTTAAAAGGAAATTACAAGTAACATTTCCAGTATAGTCCACAATTTAATACGATTTTAATTTAATTTTAAGCATATTCCCCCTATATCATGCAGGTCTCAGTATAGATTATGCCCAGCATATGTGCAATTAATTAAAGTATGATAAGAATTTCTTTAAATTTAGCAAGAAAACCATTAAAAGGTCTTTCGTGAATTTAAAATAAATTTTTGTTTATGAGAGTTTTTAACTAATTTGGAGGCTACATTATTAGATGAGTTTTGAGATTAAAGTTAATTTGAATGTTTAAATGTGGGTAAGGCAGGACTTGACAACAGGTAAAGGCACTGAAACATTAGTTCTCCAATGGAGCTGCACTTAAGAATCATTGGGAAGCTTTTAAGAAACTAACCTGGGGTCTCCCTCAGAGACTTAGTTGACATGGGAGATGGCCTGGGCTTATGAACATTCTAAAGCTTATCAGATAATTCCATTATGTAATAAAATTTGAGAACTCCTGCTCAAACGGCTCAATTCTTTATATTTTTAAATAAATATTCAAGCAGAACAAAATAAGACAATTAGAGTGTATTAGTCCATTCTCATCCTGTTAATAAAGACATACCCGAGACTGGGTAATTTATAAGGGAGAAAAGTTTAATTGACTCCCAGTTCAGCATGGCTGGGGAGGCCTCAGGAAACTTACAATCATGGTGGAAGGGGAAGCAAACACGTCCTTCACATGGCTGTAGCAAGGAGAAGTTTTGAGCAAAAGGGGGAAAATGCCCTTATGAAACCATCAGATCTTGTTAGAACTCACTCACTATCAGAAGAACAGCATGGAGGTAACTGCCCCCATGATTCAATTACCTTCACCAGGTCACTCCCCTGACACATGGCGATTATGTGAACAATTCAAGATGAAATTTGAGTGGGGACACAGCCAACCCATATCATAGATAATGTAAGGATGGAGTGGTTCTTGTCCGAAAAGAAAAAGTTTGTCAACACAGGATTATTTGCCACAAAGAGATCACCAAAGCTGTGGAGCAGTAATCAGCTAGCAATTAAGTTTATAGAAGATTTTTGTAATGGTGACTATTATAAAAAAATGGGCCCACAATGCTTGGTAGTTGAAATATTTTCAAATGACCATTCTAAATACATCTATTAAATTTTATATGTATTAAGATGGTAATGATTTTATGATGCCTAATTATTTTATACTACTATAAAATAAAAAACTATAATTAAATCATCATCTACTATTAATTGTAAGATGCACCCCAATTTTAGATACATTAAATATTAAAAATATTGAGGCCTAGAATTGATAAGAACTGTAATGTTGGCTTGGCAGCCAGAGAAAATAATCAATTTTTTGTTAGCATTAGGGAAATGGATACAGGAATAGTGAATACAAGCTAAAAATAGTTGTGGAGAATTACACTCATCTTTCAAACTGTGAGTTTCTAAAGAGGAGACTGATGTCTAGCTAAAGTTAAAGGGATTTATATGACACTAGTTAGAGAAATAACAATCATATAATAATGTGAGTTAATTATTTTTCTGATTATGTTTTGAGAGAGTATATAAATGGTAGTATTTTCTTTATAAAAATATAAGTAAATAATTTAACTCCATATCATAATAAATTGTCACATTTTGGAGAACAATTTTTACAACCAAATAAAATATGTGAGACAAAAAAAATGTCAAGGACATGTGTTACATTATCATTCATTTCTGTTTTTTGTTTTTTTTTTGAAAAAACATATGACATTGACAGCATCCCATAACAGATGTACTGTTGGTACATGACTTTTTCATCACCAAAGCATCCCATCTGCTGACATGGCAGATTTTTCTTAAAGAAAATATTTATATTATGCAAAAACAACAAAGAAGCTGTTAAATTAAATTTGGCCTAAAACTACCTCCATATATTATGAACTGAAACCTAACAATATGTTTTGAAAATGCATGTTTAAGAAAATGCTCTATATCAAGTAACAGAGTTGCAGCCAATTATAGCAGCCAGGCTTTCAGCCAATCACAGTCTGCAAACTGCCAAAATATGTCCAGATAAGACAAACATCCAGCTACAACCATTCAAGTTATTTCTGTATACCACTTTTTTAGTGTCTATAACTATTCCCTGCCCACGTTGCTGGGTGAAGCTCTTTGAACCTTTATGTTTCAGGGTGCTGTGCAATTCATTAATCATTTCTCTGTCCAAATACACTAAGCTAAATTTAATTTTTCTAAAGATTTTGTTTTAACAAAGCTATTATTTGTAAACCTTTGAAATAAGTACTTAGGTGTTTAGTATGTACACATATTTATTTCTTTAAATCCATTTTAAGAATTAAAAATATTGGCAGGTAGAATTATAAAGTTTATTTTTAAAATTTTGTGGGCTTTGTCACAAGACTCTCATAAGTAGGAATTTATGCATTCATCTCTTACATACTTATATGCACCAGATATCATTAAGTGCTAGGTATACAGCAATAAAAATAAATAAATAGGCTATTCTCATGTTTTCTTGATTTTTAAAATTTCTGCTTCATACAGTCAAACAAAGAATGTCATTGTTTTTAAACTACTAGTTACAGAACATCCTCCTCAAACTGATTTTTTAAAAAAGGAAATGAACTTGCTCACACATCTGAAGAGGTAGTGCAGTGTCCCCATTGATACACCCTGTGGCTTCAGCTTGAACTGCCTTTTAGTCTTGTCCTTCTCCGTGTGTGCCTACAGCATTTCTAGGTTTGAAATCAATGACAGTAAAATTCAAGGAAAGAAAGAAAGACAAAAAGTGGCTTTTATGCAGCCAAAAAACACACGAAAAAATGCTCACCATCACTGGCCATCAGAGAAATGCAAATCAAAACCACAATGAGATACCATCTCATACCAGTTAGAATGGAAATCATTAAAAAGTCAGGAAACAACAGGTGCTGGAGAGGAGGTGGAGAAATAGGAACACTTTTACACTGTTGGTGGGACAGTAGACTAGTTCAACCATTGTAGAAGTCAGTGTGGCGATTCCTCGGGGATCTAGAACTAGAAATACCATTTCACCCAGCCATCCCATTACTTGGGTATATACACAAAAGAATATAAATCATGCTGCTATAAAGACACATGCACACGTATGTTTATTGCGGCACTATTCACAATAGCAAAGACTTGGAACCAACCCAAATGTCCAACAGTGATAGACTGGATTAAGAAAATGTGGCACATATACACCATGGAATACTATGCAGCCATAAAAAATGATGAGTTCATGTCCTTTGTAGGGACATGGATGAAATTGGAAATCATCATTCTCAGTAAACTATCGCAAGGAAAAAAACCAAACACTGCATGTTCTCACTCATAGGTGGGAACTGAACAATGAGAACACATGGACACAGGAAGGGGAACATCACATTCTGGAGACTGTTGTGGGGTGGGGGGATGGGGGAGGGATAGCATTAGGAGATATACCTAATGCTAAATGACGAGTTAATGGGTGCAGCACACCAGCATGGCACATGTATACATATGTAACTAACCCGCACATTGTGCACATGTACCCTAAAACTTAAAGTATAATAATAATAAAATTTAAAAAAAAAAGTGGCTTCTGGAAGTATTCCCGAAGTGTGCCTAAGAACTTGCTCAGAAAATTTCCCTTCACATCAATTAACCAAATAGGTCATTTCTCAGCTAAACACTAGCAAAGTAGTATAAGAGAAAAGAAATATCTTTCCTTCTCATCTTAGGTTCATGGCTGAGGCCCCGATTACAAAAGACAGAGTAACAAGAGAAAAGCATACAAATTAATAATACATATTTTATAAGACATGGGAGCTTTCATAAGGACATGAATACCCAAACAAACAGGTAAGCGTGTGTGCTTTTTATGTTTGATTTGATGAAGAAGTGGACAATTGTGGAGAAGTAGGATTGACAAAAGAAGATTGATCTAACGATAATAAACTGGGGAGAAATTATTATAGCAAGGCCTGTGTGTTCAGATTTTCTTCTGAGTCCCTAAGTCTTCAGAGACAAGAACATTCCTTTTCATTGGATTTAGGGTAGGCACTTCTTAAATAAGAGTTTTACAACCCTCAGGGGAGAAGGGAGGCAGAGGTCAGAGAGTGATCTTCCTAGATTTTATAACCTGCTTCAAAGAAGATGGGTGGGAGAGGGGAAGGTGAGAATGATCTTCCTGCTTCTGCTATTTTCACAAATGCCAGAGTGCCATCTTTTGGAATAGCATGTCCTGAACTCCTTCAGTGGGCAGGATTACTGTTAGACCAAACATACCCACTTCTGGATATGAACATGGCTACCTTAACCTGAGACAGAAGGGCCTCGTAGAAGAGTAGATTCCTGAACAGAATTATGATTCTCTTAGGAAGGCAGATAGGGAATTGAATTTCTGGTACACAAAAAACAATGTCTATTACAAGGAACTACCATGGTGTAAAGGTTTGTAATAGGTAAAACTGCAAATAACTTATATGCCCATTACAGGAGATTCTAAAAAGTATCTTATATTCATATACGTAAACTATCTGTACTAACATGAAAAACGACTGCTAGCTGCTAAGTGGAAAACAACATTGCTCTTATGTTTCTAGATAAACTATGTAAATATACAAGTACGTCTATACATAGGTAAAAATACATGTGTATGGTATCTACGTATACACTCACAAAAACAAATATATAAGTATTTAGGAATCCACCAATAAATGTTATTTTTTAAAATATAACTAAGTATTTCGGACATATCTTAGATTTAAAAATCTCCTAGGTAATTTATATGTAATAGATATATTAGACAATTAAGTTCAATTGTACATTATGATTGAAAAAGCAAAATGTTATGCTAATTACAGCCATGAGAACTACTTTTTTTTTTTTTTTTTTTTTTTTAGAATCACAGATATTTATTAGCTCAGTTCCTGTGGGTCACATATCTTTTTTTTTTTTAATTATTATTATTATACTTTAGGTTTTATGGTACATGTGCGCAATGTGCAGGTAAGTTATTATAACTTTAAAATAACTAGATAAATAGACTGCTAAAATGAATATTACAAAAGCACATTTACAAGATGAACTTTAGAAAGAACATAATATCCCTTTTAAGTCAATAAATCTATTCAAATTATTTAATAATAATAAAAACCTGAAAAATAGGTATTAGATATCATAACTTTATTCTTTAAATGTTGCATGGTAATATAAACATTACATTATTCAATAAAATAACTCATAAACTGTATTTAATAACTAGTTTAAATCAATTTAAGATACAAGGAATTTTAAAATGCTATTTGGGAATTTTTTATGGCTATCGACATTGAAGAAAAAGGAAAATGATAATTTTACCAGAACAAAACATTACAAGGAGGAAAATTTTCAAAATCCACTAGCAACAACAAAATAAATAATCATCATAGCAATAGTAATAATATGAAGAGTTTGAGAAAAACATGTCTTACAGGGAAAAAATGAGATCACTTCCCCCACACCTACTAAGTCCTTCTCTTCCACCACATCTGGTAAAACTGAGTCTTTATTTAGTTTTATGAATGTTAAATAGATACAGAGACTATGGGATCACTCTTATATCAGACAGTGCAGATAATTTATTGTTCCAGTATTATAATTCCAGACTTTTAAATTTGTATAACTAAACATTTTAGTAAGAAAGTTAAAATAATTTTTTTTCGTAAAGAATTTTTTATGGTAGCTGTGAAATTTCTTTTTTTCTCTTTTTATTATTATTATAATTATTATTATTATTATTATTATTATACTTTAGGCTCTATGGTACATGTGTGCAACGTGCAGGTAAGGAAGGGGAAAATAATTATTTTAATTAAAATATCAGATTTACTATTATATTACAGGAGTTCATTGTACAGTAATGATACTTGGCTTTCACTTGGCTTTTGGCTAAATACTTATGTAAACATTTTGTCATCTTACCTGGAGCCAAATACCCACTCAGTGACACCTTCAGTATGTATATATGTCTCCGTGTGCATACAAATACATGAGTGTATATAGTTATTTGCATATATACATTTATACATGTGTATATATTTAAATGTGTATGTTTGTGTGTGTTTATGTGTGTATGTATATTTATATGTGTATATACATGTGTATATATATACACACACGCACACACACACACATATATATATATAGAGAGAGAGGAGAAATTCTGGAGACCTTTTCAAACTTTTTCTAATAAATATATCTACAGTTTGTCAGTTGTATAACTTTTATTTGTGACATGTATATTTCTGTTTCAGATGTTTTATTTTTAACATTTACTACATCTCTGCTAAAAATTCAGTGAAAGAAATGTATAGTAGACTGGTTTTGGAAGGTAAAGGCTGTTTTTCTTAGGGGTCTTATTAGAGTCTGTTCACACTGCAGCAATCATCCAATTAAGACTGAGAGTAAGATAAAATCCCATTAGGGCAATTATTCAGTCAATTACTCTGGTATGAGCATAGCCTTAGTTTAAGAAACATAGAACATCAGCCTATATCTAAAGGGAAAGAAGGTCAGGGCTATCTTCCTGGCAAACCAATTCCAAAGATTTAAGTGAGCTCATCCCTAAGCCAAGAAAGAATCACTTTTGGAAAAACTAGCACTTAAAAGGAGAGTACACTTAATTAGTACTGAACACATATCCTAGAAAACAGACTTATCACCACAGAGAGATGTCAAAAGTCAAGCATTTTACAGTAAGAGAGCTTTGGAAGCAGCTTGGGGTCCTTATTTAAGTGTCAAATCATTCATTCATTTACTTACTTCATCATTCACTAGGTAAATATTTATCATGTAAGAATGAGAATAAGCAGTTTACCTGAGGTCACCCCAGTAAACATACTTTATGCTGCACAGTGCTGGTCAGGGGTGAGGAAAGAGTCAGAGAAGTGAAGAGATAGAATGGTAATCCTGCGGCAATGTGAACCCTAAAGGATCCAAGACAACGTTTGGAGTCAATGATCCACAATTCCTTTTTTTGTTCCAAAGACTTTTGTTTTACTCTTCCTATCTTCTCAGCTATTGAATGGCACCTTTGTGATGCCCACTTTTGCTCTATATTCAAAAAACAAACCACTAACTAGTCATAAAATGCCCCAAGTAGGGTTATACAACCAAGCTTTGCTTTGCCTCTACAATGGCATTAAAATCCAAAACAAAACAAAAATACTGGTGTTTCATTCTTCTCTACCCTCCACCCTTGTCTTCTGGCATTGGATTTGCAAGGATAAGCATATGTAGACTTTTCTTCAGATTGCATTTTGTGTATCACTGAAAATTGCATAAAATAAAATGGATCAGTTTCCCAAAAGGGGGAAATAGCAAATTGTGTTTTGATTTTTTTTTTCCTGCACTTCTGAAGCTACTCCAAGCATGAGGTTCCTGTTGACCATGCACCTTCTATGTAAAAATAGGCTCTGGATTTATTTCAACTTCTTGGAACATAGAACAGAAGGAGAAAAACCTGGGAAATGTTAACTAAACTACAGGTGCCAATTTATTTAAGGGTGAATTATTGTCCTTATAGATGGAGATTGGAATTCTTTCCAAATCATATAATGCAATTTTAAAGAATACATATTTATAATAGCATAAATTATAAATTTTAATGTTATTGTTTTTAGCCAAAAATAGTGCTACACTGTAATTTTATCAATACATTACTTACTAAAGTACTGACAGCTGTTTAAGGGAAGTCGTTCTTGGGATTCTGGGAAAAGAAAATTATTAGTGAATTGTCAGGCTCTGGGAAAAGAAAATTATTAGTGAATTGTCAGGCTCTGTAATGATCTACCTAACTCTTTGCCACTGAATCCCGTACAACATTTAAGCTGTCCCAGAATTTTGTTCCTGAAACAAATTCTGGGGACAATCCTGTTTGTAGATGGGAAGAAAAGTAAGACCCTTTTATCAGCAATTCATGAAATCAGAATTAAGCTAGAATTAAATCAGAATTGTTTCTCCTGTTCAATATTCTAACTCCATTCTAGTAAGTAATTTCTGGTCTCATCCATCTGTATCAAAGGGAATTATTTAAATGTTATTTTTAGTGATAGTTTTATGTTTCTTATCTTCCTTTATCAATGTAGAGTTGAACATCATATATGCAATTAGTCATGCATTTTTTACTATGCACATGATTTTTAAAAGTAGTTTTACCTTTGCATATGTACTTTTCATGTAAATACTATATATAATGTAAATGTACATTATTCTCCACATTATCTATTTATAGATACAGATTAATATACGGGGTCATACAAACCAGATGATGAACACTACTTTATCAGTCATATATGATATTGTTAAAGTCAGTGTTGGCTAATTGAGTTTTGTGTGCTGAATTTAGAGCTTAACTCCTAAGATACATGTTCTGTATTAGTTTACTATTGCTGCTGTAATAAACTACCACAAAATTAATGGCTTAAAATAATACAAACTTGCTGTCTTACATTGATATCTTACCCTTTATGGAGGTCAGAAGTCTGATGAGTATCATAAATAAAGGTGCTGGCAGGGTGGCATCCTTTTCTGTGTGCTCTGTGTTTTCTTGCCTTTTCCAGCTTCTAGAGGTCACCCGCATTCCTTGGTGCACAACCCACTTACACCTTCAAAGTCAGCGAGGAAAGTTCAAGTCTTTCTCACATTA
The DNA here is from genome assembly GCF_028885655.2 of Pongo abelii. Classification (NCBI taxonomy): domain Eukaryota; kingdom Metazoa; phylum Chordata; class Mammalia; order Primates; family Hominidae; genus Pongo; species Pongo abelii. The sequence continues at coordinate 123,546,103 of NC_071991.2, forward strand.
CATCTCTCTGACCTTCTTTCTGGCATCCTTCTTCTACTTTTAAGAACCATAGTAATTACATCAGGCTCATCCAAATAATGATCATCTCCTCGTCTCAAGGTTCTTATTCTTAATCACATTTGCAAACTCTCTTTTGCCATGTAAACTAACATATTCACAGGTCCTGAAAATTAGGACATGGATCTCTTTAGGAGCTTCTATTCTGACTACCACACCTTTATTGTATGTTTCTTTCTGGCAATATAGTTTCTGTGGAAATTGTGTCCTTTCTTGCCTAGTCCTTGCAGGGGATAGGATTGCTGTCCCTCAGCTGAAGACAAATTCTCATAGCTATGTCTCCTCCATAGTGTGAAATTTCCTGTGATGTTAAATTTCCTTATCCATCAACCTGAACTACTTTCTAAGATCTCTGTTTAAAACTCCTGATATCATAGTACTATCCCAGAGAGGGGACAAGATTTGACATCTCCAGTGTGACAATCATCCTCTGCTGTGTCCTCAGTTCCCCTGGACACTTCTATAATTTATATTTCATCCAACAAGTTTTTCCATTATCCATAGTGGCTATCACAAACCATCTGCACCAAGCTGCAGTTTCTATTTATATCACTTTTGTCATGATCATTGTGATATGGCCCCCAGGTCCCTGTTCAATGAAAGACATGTGGCCCAGCTGCCGGAAGTGTGGTGAGAAGACATTTAGGTGTTAGTCTCTGATTCAGAGGCGACTGCAATTGCAAGGAGCTGTCTTTCCTCTCCTCTTAGAGTGGCATACATGGAAATTACTGAATGACATGGGAGTTATAAAGGCTTGATCATCTCAGCCCATCTCAGAGCATCTCTGAAAGTTCATTCTAGTTCCAGAGCTCCATATGGAGTAGATCAAGGCTGTAGTTAGGTGTCCATCACACTTAGATTTCTCCCTCTATCTCATCCTGCTCCCTTTCTCTGTTTTCATAGTGATTGAACCCAAAAGTCCTCCTTTATAAACATTCTTCAAGCTAATCTGTTTCAGAGCCATCTTTACAGAGAAACCAACTTGCAACACCCTCTCAGGAAATGAGTTAACTTCCATACTAAGTGAAATGTATTTCTACTTGTCCTTGTAAATTTCAACCCAAATATTCCTTTCTCTTTAAGGTACTTTGTAACCTCTCCAGGCAAACTAAGTTATTCCTCTCATGCTCCCTCATATTCTAGAATATGAGGCTTCTATGACTTCTATCATCTGCTTATGAGGTATCAGAACTTTATAAAAAGTTATATACTACTTGCCGTTATTTCTTTACCCACTAGAACATGTGTTCCCTGAGAGCAGGTAGTGTTTCCTTCTTATTGGCCCTTTAACATGTGAAACATAAATTGGCATAAAGATTTTTAATAAATAAATACTTTTAAATGAATAGATGGTCTCTTCTCCAACTATGAAATCCCAGTTCAGTTAGGGTTTATCACATTACTTTTCATACAAAGTGGGCACAACATATCAGATCTAATTTGCACAAAATATGTACTCTACTTATGCCCCACTCTCATCCAATCATGCTTTTCTACAGATTAAAGAACAATAAAGAGTCCACAAGCCATTAAAGTAGATACTTTTTTCCATTTAAAATGATTTTTACAACGCTTCTAGCCAACGTTTTTTAATAAGTTGCTCGCTAATTCTCAATCATATGTTCCTGCCCATCTATCTATATAGTTTGTACCTAGCCAGTGTCCAATTAACAAGAGATAGTAAAAATCTGTCAACAAAATCTATCATAAAATATGATAGTGAGCATTATCTACTTTCCAATAGAGCTGGATTCTCTGTATTCTTAATGGAACTGCTTCCCTGGAGAGCAGCACTTGTATTCAGCAATAAAGCATGGAATACCAGTGAGAGTTTATCCTACTCTCAAAAAAATTTCAAGTCTCCAGTTCACTGCAGCTTTTCTCTCTTTATTTCAATTGCTTAAGTTAACCCTCTATTGTATTGTATAACAGGCAACAATACACGCAGAAGAACCATAGAAAAAACCCAGTGTAATTGATCACTAAATTAGAATTATTTTTCCTTATTGTATCTGTCCCCACTTTTTCTACTTGATTGCATTACTTACCTCCTTCTCCTTGGTATGAGTATCGTAACATTATCTGATTTTTCACAGCAGTGATAATGTTTCAGTGTACTTTCTATTTATTTTTGATATTTAGAAAGATAGTCAGTTTGGGCCAAGGAGTTTCCTGAGCAGCTTTACATCACCCAAGTGCCTGATAATTCTAAAAATCTGATATCTGTACAACATTTCTTCATTCATGATTTCAGGTATTACTAGCCCTGGTTAAGCTCTGATTATGCTTCTTTTCCAATTCTACATATTTTGTCCAGAACATCTGAAAAATGTCCGTACAGGACCAAGAAACATATATGAGAAGTATATGCTTCATGAACTCTGACCTAAATGGTCTAATTTTGGAGCTGCTATTAGGTTTTCAACCTGATATTGCCTAGATTATAGGTGGTTGTATTAAATCTAAACTTTAATCCTAGCAAAAGTGACAGCATCTTTTTATTTCTGTTATCTCCAAAGTTCTAAAATGTTGATTTTGATGTCATCTGAACAAGGACATATTTTGAAATGTGAAATATCAAAATAAACAATAAAAAAGAGACACAACAATATGTGTTTGAGTACTCGTACAGCATGAAAATAAGAATTATAATCCACAAATCATTATAAATGTTATTTATATGGCATTTATTAGATTAATATATTACTATATAAATAAAATAACATTTGAAGTTAGAGCTAGAGGAAGAGAAGTATAAAACAGGGTAAACAGCTCTCTTAATAATTAGATTGATTTAGACAGAAAAACACTAAATTATTAAGAGAAATGACAGTCAGAACTAATTTACAAGCTCAGAATCCCTCCAGTTAGTCATGAAATTATTGCTATAATATTCCAAGAGGGTTTGGACCGAGAACTAATCTGTTGTGGAATAAGTTAGAGATGATTATGTGGCTGGTGATGAACAATATGGAGAACTCTTACTTTTCTTGTTTAAAGGGAGTGTTACAGATGGTATTACCTGCATCTGAATATAATAAAGATGGTTAAAAATAAGAATTAGTGACCTAATATACTTTGCATATTGAGTAAAAATCTGTCTTACTGATTCGGGCTGTTTATAAAGACCTTGCCATTGGTAGGATTCTCTTTTAAACTCAGAAGCTACATTATGCCTCTCTGAAGCAATCACTTTTTTTTATGAATTGTACATTTTAGAGTCATCCACTCATAGCTGTTCCTGAATTATTGCCTCAAGGACATTCAAGGGTATCCTCTTAACTGTAGTAAAAGAATTTCTCAAAAATTTTAAATACGATTTTTCAAAAGCAAAAGAGTAGCTTCATATTTGTTTTGGGATTTCTTGAAATATTTAGGTATTCATATTCCAGCTGGATTGAACACCCATGATCATAATTACTAGAACATATCAAACACTTTACTACTGATTTAAAATAAATTACTTTAACACAACCAATCTTCTATGGTAACACTCAACTTTACCTGTCTCAATTGCTCCAGAACAAACATCTTGAGATACAATATTCACAGTACAATATCTTAGAAAAGAACATTTTAAAATTTTAGAAAAAAAATCAGGATGCACTTTGTAAGAGTTGCACTTTATTATATCCTCTCAGAATAATTACATAGCAGTAAAAATTTAAAATAGAATAATATGTAAAATATTTGGTACTAAGAAACAAGTTAACTTTCTTGAGTCCCAAAGCAGGTAAGATTTGTAAGTGGAGAATTGCAGGTTAGATCTTACTTAAGAGCATCTTAATACACATTTATGGGTCACAATAAGTTAATTCAGAAGTTTCAGCTAGAATCAGCACATGAAATTGCCCCAAGCACTTGGGTAAGAAAAGAGGAGAAATCTCACAGCCTGGTTTAGCACAGGGGCGGGGGCTAAAGAGCCACAGATAAAAAAGGAAAGTTTCTGAACATTGGTTCTTTAACCAAATTCTCTAGAAATTTTCAAGAGATACACTGACTATGGAAACTATAGTATTAAATTATACAAACCAGTCTCGATTTGAGGAAGAAAATAATATATTTATTTAATGTAGGTTTATTATAATTGTAAGAGCTCCAAAGGCAACAAAAGGCACACATTTTTTATCACTGACTTCTAAATTATTATCAAGCATTACCTCGATCTTATTGTTTTACAGATTTTGCTTCTTGCATTTATAAGCAAATTTTATTGCTTCTTGATCTTGCTTCTTGTATTTATAAGCAAATTTTATTATTAAATAAAGCTATTTCTCATAGACTGTGAAACCTTTCTTACCCATGTGATGTTTTAGAAAAATCTGTTTCACTTTTGTTGTATGGTGTTTTGACAAAATCATTGGGAATAATTTTGAGCTTTTATCTCCCTTTTGTCCTCTTTACTTTTACTCAAGGAACTTAGAGTATGCAGTAGCCAGGTTTCAGGTGTTTTGTGACGTACAAGAAATACATAAATGAGCAAGGTCCTTCTGGTCAAGCAACTTCAAGCATGTAATAGGATTCTTGACCTCTGTCAGTGGATGGTTTGGTTACTAGAAATATACTTGCTTAAAAAGCAAATAAAGAAATACCTGGTTATGTATTGTATTTCAGAAAAGCATACTGAAAACGTAAACCCATGTGACTACAGGCATTAAGAAAGTGTAGCCATAATGATTGAACCCCTACTAAGTTTTGCTTACTTGGCTTATATTATCTCTATTATTCATCATAACAATATTATGAGGTTGGCATTATTATCTTCATTTCTCATACAAAAAAAGAGTCTGACCCTTTGAGAGTTTTGACAACCTATTCAGAGCTAAGCTAATAATAAGCAGTAGGGCTGGCCTATGATAAGCGCATGATCTTCTCCCATGTAGTATTTAATAGTTTGCACTTGAAAACATCAATACACCTGAGAATTTCACTGCATAGTTGCTTTAACTGTCATATTACATATTTCCTCACCCTCAACTAATGCCTAGGCAGAGGATCTTTAATGAATACTAGATATAATGGTTAGGCTTAAGGTCTTAGAGAATTTCCTCAACAACGAAACACTTCCAGTGAGGCTCAAAGGTATATGGGGCCAATCCAAACAAAGCCTAGAAAATATAAATAAATATAATATGTAAAAATTTATAACATTGGAAATGACAAAATAAAATTAAGACTGATTTACCACATAATTTTTGTTGAAAACCATGAGATTCTACCATCGCAAAGTACCAAAAAACAGAGCGAAGAAAAATAGAATGAAATAATATGCAGTAATGGAAGTTAACAATTTTGCCTGTTCAGGATAGTTGTGGACACCTCTGAGATGTTACCAACTGATGTGGCAGGATTCTACTTTGTAACATTATTTCATGTAAACTATTAGAAATTTATTTTACAATACAATTTTTATTAAGAAATATAAAAGAAATATTTAGGTATTTATACTAGGATATCTGAAGACATTGTCTTAAAGCTTCTTGCATTTATGGACTCATTTTATTTGTGGAGATTATAAGAGATGATCTGTTCCAATGTCATTTTAAGGTGGTAATTCATTATGTTATTATGATAACATATTATATGAATATTTTCCTTGGATATTTAACAAAACTTACTACAAGAAGGATTAGGCATAATAATATAGTCATTGTCTGAAAGAAGCTTATAGTCTAGGAGGGAAATTAAATGGATACACTGTTAGGGAAGGAGAGATACAATTATACAGGAGAAGATAAAAGGGATGAACTCAGGTCCATGACAGTTAATGAATAGGTACTTGTGGATGCTTCATGGTATTTGAACACATCCTTGAAAGAGATGTATTATTTTAACACACAAAGATGAATATTATATCAACAGTGCAGGATACATAATATGAAACCTTATAAGATGGGACAGGTGAGCATCAGATTTTCAAGAACTTTGAATAAGTTTAGATAGCATTTGTTATAAAACAGCACATTGCTGAAGATTTATGAAAGAAGACTGGATCGTATAATGAGAATGGTAATTTAGAAAGATTAATGTGGTAATTTCCTGAAGGTTTGACTAATCAGTGAAATGGACAGAATACAGGGGACCATTAGCAATAATGCAGGTATTGAGAAAGCAGAAACTAAACTAGAGTAGTGACAATAGGAATCACAAGTCAGACTAATGCAAAGCACAGATGTAAATCTGGCAATCACCTTTAAAAACTAATAAATAAATGAAACAAAACCTGCAACTCACAGTGGACTTCAGGGTTAAGGTTAAGAGTGAAGGAGTAATGAATAAACCATGTGAATTTTCAAGAGTAATAATAACAATAAAATGTAGACGTCACAGGAGCCACTTTAAAACTGAAATCTAAGTGGTAGTATTCAATATTCAATAGAATGAAATGTGTGTCTTGAGCTTCTGAGGAAGATTGGGAATGAAGATTGCTGATTTAGGAATTTAAACAGATGTTAACAAAGCTAATCTATTTGCAATTACAACAACTGCAACAAAATGCCCCCAGAGCAGGAAAACAACCTCAATGTAGATAAGAAAGAGCAGCTTGGGAGGTAAGAAGGTAGAAAAATCAGAAATATAAAGAGAACCTAGCTGTTCTGGCGTTGGTTCAAGCAAGGTGAGTGCTTCTAAGGGCGACCCGGTGAATAACGTGAAATGCTGTAAAGATGAAGAAAAGTGCAGCTTGAGGCCGGGCGCGGTGGCTCACGCCTGTGATCCCAGCACTTTGGGAGGCCGAGGCGGGTGGATCACGAGGTCAGGAGATCGAGACCATCCTGACTAACACGGTGAAACCCCGTCTCTACTAAAAATACAGAAAAAATTAGCCGGGCGTGGTGGCGGGCGTCTGTAGTCCCAGCTACTTAGGAGGCTGAGGCAGGAGAATGGCGTGAATCTGGGAGGCGGAGCTTGCAGTGAGCCCAGATTGCGCCACTGCACTCCAGCCTGGGCGACAGAGCGAGACTCCATCTCAAAAAAAAAAAAAAAAAAAGGTGCAGCTTAAACAAAGAGCACCTGTTAGCAACTTTTGTGGGCTGGCAAGCATGGTGCTCTGACTCCAGGGTGGCTGTGCTCCTTCACTGAACCTATGCACCGTCTTCTGGTGTCAGCATTTTCCTTGAGCCTGTCCTCTTTCACGGCATCTATTACCTAAGCACAAAACGTCTAGAGATCAGGAGACCAGGTTTTAAACCAGTCAAGAATGCACAAGTGTCCATTTTTTTCTCTGAATGTGGAGAGACTATAAATATGTAAGATGAATTACTTTTTATTTCCTATCCAAATGGCCTAAGCAGGCTTTCTTATCCTAGTGCTGCTATGATATTGTAAGATCATTGCAGACTTGTCTACCAAATACTAGAATGTACAATGAAAGACAAACCTGGTAGTTGAAAGAGAAATTTTCAGGATAGGAAAAATGGTATAGATTTCTCAATAGATGGGAAACTTAGAAAACTTAGGTTTCTGGAGTTTTTTTGTTTGTTTGCTTGTTTGGTTTGTTTTTTTTGTAAGAGATAATCTTACAAGATATTCAACTATAATCAAACTCACAGTGAGCAATAGTAGTAGACATTATAAAGTTCTCTGGCACTTTTAAGTATTTAAAAGAATAAAAGAGTGTACTCTTTTATTCCCCTAAGTCTCAGGGTCAATTTCTATTGGTATGCAGTGCTCCTTGTATCTAGATATATGTTTAAAATGATGTGCTTGTGAGGGATGGGCGAAGGAGGAGAAAGAGGGGGCACTCTACAATTATCCTGATGTGTTTATCTCAAAAATGACATAACTCTAATAATTAGACCAATGATATATTGAAGTATTCCCGTCTTTACAAATTCTCTGTGCATTCAGTGCGACAGCAAGCACACTTCTAACACGGGCTGGTTACTTCAATATTGCCAGAGGAAAGACTATTCATTTTCAGTCACTTCTTTCCTTCCACACATTTTGTAATAAAATAAGGCAGAGAAAGTCGATGATCTCTGACACTTAATTCACTCTCCTGGGCGCTCTTTCCTATCTCACTTTCATTCCAGACCCTTTGCTCTGAGCCACTGCTCTGCCTCCTCCACTCAATTTCCTCACCTTCCCTCAGCAGTGATCAGTGATCAAACAGTCAGTTACATTTATTCTGGCTTGTGAAAAGATCATTTATTCATTGATGTAATCACCACTTTTGTAAATCCCATAATTAGATGAAGACAAACAAAAGTCTGAACAAGCTTCTTAGACTAGACTTCTGAATGTAATTATTTATGATTTCTTGATTATGGCTGTTTTTTCCTCATCTGTATCTCTGGGTTTCTATTAGCCTGACACACAAAAGGAATTAAATTACATTTCAGATAATTGATACCTCTACTTATCCTGGCAAAAGAAGGAGGACAGTTTACATCTCATTATGATGTGGAAAAAATGTGGTCTGATTGAGGATATGGAAACTCTCAGCTCTGCTTGCTGTAACTATGATGATGATCTGAAAGCCTGTTATTAAAAGCATTTACTCATTTGAAATACACACAAACACACACATGCATTTATTCTGTCAACAATTTCATATCCTATACTATCTACCTGTTTGTCCTATATACAAACAGCTAAAATATACTGTTGTTGTTACTTAGAATAATTCAATTTCTAGTGGAAAATCTAAGGCTTCAATATGAGATTAAATGACACCAGGTGGTAATTATGGGACAAATTGTGGGGCATTGTGAAGTATAAATCCTAGAATAAGATATCTATGCTATAGAGAGGAAGATAATTGCATTCATTGTTAACATCGCATGCCTTCCCTGAACTAACAGCAGTCCATTAGGGACCTGTTCTTCCATCAGTGTCAAATATCTTCTAGTTACATGCAAGTTTATATATGGAAGCATTGGGTGGTCAGTAAGTGCATGTTTTAAGAAATATTGATTTTTAGGTGGAGATATTTTAATTAAAAATAAAAAGCTCCCTACAGTTCCCAAAAGTCCATTTCAGATCCTTTCCTTAGGATTAGAGCTTTATATCCCTCTATTTAAATATAGAGTGAGAGGCAAGCATAAAATAATGACTTGGGACGCAGGAGAAATGGCTTCAAATTTCACCTTTACTAGGACAGCTCACTATATGTCTTTAGGCAAGCCTCTTCATTAACTGTTGTCCTTCTCAGTACTAAGTATCTTTTGAACACATTTTCAATATTGTATTGATTTCCCAGTTGATGAATCCCAGCCCACCAAGTAGATGCCCACATTTGCCTGTGTAGCCTTGCTTAGAGATAGAATATAGGCATGTATACTTAGATTCCTTCAAAGGATGGCTTAGAAGAAAATAACAGGGGGATGATGGCATTGAGAAGACCACACATTACTGGAGAGGGTGGTGGAATGCTGTACAGAAAGAGCTTTCAGGAAACAGTGCCAGACGCCCATTGACACCATAAAATGCCTCCTGACATGATGCCTGCTATTGAGCCTGTGTCGCAGGGTGAAACAGCACCCGTCATCACGGCACCCGGCTGTGACTGGGGTGTTGTATTTGGCTGCATATATTCTGAGCCAGATTCTCTGCTCCTCCTACAGTTTATGTAAACGACCCACCAGCCTTTAACAAATTGCTTTTCCATCTAAATTTGTTGGACTAAGTCGCAGTGTTTCTAAATAGGAATGCTAACTAAAATACATATTAAGGAACTTGTAGTTTCTCGTGCCTGTAGGCTAACATTCAAACCCCAAATGCCAATGAGAGAAAGATCTTTAAGCAAAGGAGCCTGGTATGATCCATTAGTGAATGTCAGGAACATAATAATGAGGCTAGGAGGGGGCAGCTGTGCCCAGCTCTAGGTATTGGGTCATACTAATACACTGGCCCAGGGGTCCTGGCTCTTCTAATTTATGAAAGAAACTGGAAATCTATATTATAATGTAAAATCATCCAATTTTATAAACATTGACAATTACGTACAAATGTTTTAAAGCATGGCAGGATCAGAGAAAACATATCTATATTCTGGATGGTGCCTGTTGGCTTTCAGTTTATGAACTTAAAAAGTAATTTCTCATGCTGCTCCCTCTTTCTGGAATATTCAGCTGTAATGAACCCTTCTCTGAGAAGCTTTTCTCGACCATCACACCGTCTATTAGCAGTAGGTAGTGAGTGGGAAAGGAGGAGACAAGGGAAGGTGAAGATCAGATGTAGAGCTGGGGAGAGTGTGGGAAAGATACCCTTTACATTGGAGGAGAAACTATAATTTTAATTTAGATCAACCTAGACTTTTTTAAGCATTAAAATGAAAAGTCTGGATCATGCACACTTTTTTAAACATGAAAACATAAAAGTGATAAGAAAAAAAAATACCTGGAACCCTCTCTCCCTCTCTCTCTCTCTATATATATATATGTGTGTGTGTGGGGGTGGGGGGTGGGTGTGTATGCTTGTGTGTGTGTGTGTGTGTATCAGTGAAGGATATCACTCTCTCTATATATACATATATGTACGTATATATATGAAGAAGGATATATCTTTATAGATAGATAGATAGATAGATAGATAGTTAGGATATTTATTCCTCTAGGGCTAAAGATAAAGATTAGGAAAAAATAAATTTGCTTGTACCTCAAAGAGTCTACCTCAGTAAAGAAAAATAGTCCACACCTCTTGTTGGCCACTGCATACCTAGAGCCCCAGTTGAATAGAAACTCAATATTTGTCAAGTCAATTCTCATGCATTTATGAGTACACAATTCAAAATAAAATGTGCATACACTACTGGAATAACTATTTGTTTAGGTAGAAGTATGAAATAACAGTTACTCTGAACCAGATAAAATTTTAGACATAATTCAGTGCAGCCATATCATATAAGAAATGGAGACATAATGAATTAAATTAACTTGCCAAAGTCATAAACATCCCTACAGCATAGCTGGGGCAAGGCCATTGGACCCTAGATCCTAACATGACTATAGGGCTGGAGTTTGCCAGAAACCCTATTAAATAATAAGTTACTTTTTAACAAGCATAAATTTTTATTGTGAACTTCTTGGACTGAAAAAGCTAGGGTTCCTCTATAACAATTTTGAAAAAAAAATTCAAATTTTGAAAATATTTTAGACAGAAATATTTCAGAGACTTTCTAGAATGTTCTTTAGTTATGTTTCCATGTCAGCATTTTGATATGTTTGTAATATGCTTTCTTGCTGATTGCTTCTCTTCTCAATGCTGGAAAGCAATTTACTGTTACATACTTGCTACACTTTTGTGTATAGGATTCCAATATATCCAGCCAAGGGCCTATGACTAGTGTGTAAGCTATTTCATTACATGGAGTTGCCCATATTCCTCAGTCACCCTAGGGACTGTGCACCATCACCCACACACATTATTTTCTCATACATCTAATAATTTTATTTTAAAGTATATATTTAATATTTCCTCCCATAATGATAAAACCTAAAAAATGTCTTAGTTTAAAATTTTTTTTAAAAAAATTACTTATTCTAGAAGTTTGTTAAAAAGAATCCATGCTTTATTCCGTTTACTGCTACCACCAGAGAGGAAGTAACATGAGCTATAGAATAAGCATAGGGTTTACAGCTAAAACTGATTCCAAATACAGTGACTATAACTTTGACACATTAATTCTGCCCAATAATCCTCCGTATTCCCATTTGTAAAATGTTGACAGTAGTACCAATTTTGCCAGATTGTTGATAAGATGAAAAATTGATTTATTCAAAAGCTCAATAAATGTCATTGTATTTTTATTCCTCTTTTATTGAAGATCTGCTAAGTGACAATTGCCCTCCTATATTTGCACAAGTTTTCTTCTGAAATCATAGTAGCTTGCCTACCCAGTATTCATTATAATCTGTCCCCATTACATAGCAGCCTTACAGTGTAGGATATTGATCTGTCATGAGCTCCTGGGATTCCCACCTCACTCCTCTTTGACACAGTAGACTAGTTCAGGGAGAAACAAGAGAGTTGAGTTGTTCTAATTAAAGCCCTAAACTTTCATTTAACAGAGTATTAAGGAGTCTCTCTACTTCTAGATGTTGTTAACATGAACCAAACCAACCCGAGTATAAAGTGAAACATGGAGAAGAACCAATGCAAGAGATTACAAAATAATTGGAAATTTTTGGAATTTGTTGGAAACATATTATTGGCAAACATTTTAAATCAATGCATAATATTGAATTACGGCAATAGACTGCAAGCCCCCTAACCATTTGTGTTATTCAGCATTTATACTATTTCCTAATTTTTATGTTTAAAAAGATTCTAAAATGCATATTTTTGCCTCTATTTTCTGTTTTTATTATTGTTCTGTTGAGATTGTTTCCCAGGAGTAGAATTATTGGGCCAAATCATATGAGAGTATTGACAGTTTTGTAACATACTTCCACACTGTTTACCAAAACCGTTGTGACTATTTACTTTTCTTCTCTTTATTGGTTTGGGAGAAAGCTTGTTTTTCTGCATTTTTACACAGTGAGAAATTATCTTTAAAAATTATTCTAAATTGCTAAGAAAGATATGTTCACAAATCATATAGCAGTTTATTGTTCCTTAAGTATTGATTACTTAAAACAATTTTGAAAATGATGACCAATTATGGAACTCTTTCTTTCTTACAAAGGGTTTAGTCCAGATTTCAGAACAGTATTTTCATATAATGAAAAATCAAAAAGCAAAATTTAAAAATGCATACATATATTATGATTGCCACTATGTAAATCATCTAATCATAGAAAAAAGTGCTAAAAGCAAACAAACTTATGTTCTGTTTAGTTTCCTTAAATTTCTGTATATTGAACTTTTTTAAAGTAATTGCATTTCATTTACATAAGATTTCAATTAATTGAAATTAATTGAAACTATAATTAAATGTTAACAAATATTGGGTTTTACATCTTACACAGGGCATTGTGAGCTTGGTAAATCACAAAGTACTCTAACAGTAGTAGCTTTTATATCATTATTACATGTAACATTAATAATAACAAAACATTTTGGTGAAACAACAGTCACTAAATAATTATGATAAATGAAATACCTGAGATTGAAAACAGCCAAACAGTTAAAGACCTCACATGATTAGAAGGAGGAAAGATTGAAGATTGCTTGGAAGATTGCTTGAAGATCAGTTGGAAATAAACATAGATATGTGAATATACAAATGAGTTAAGGATAATCATAGCTAGATAATCATAGCTAAATAACTTATTCTGGCGGGGCCCGGTGGCTCATGCCTGTAATCCCAGCACTTTGGGAGGCCAAGGCAGGCAGATCACTAGGTCAGGAGATTGAGACCATCCTGGCTAACACAGTGAAACCCTGTCTCTACTAAAAATACAGAAAAACATTAGCCGGGCATGGTGGCGGGAGCCTGTAGTCCCAGCTACTTGGGAGGCTGAGGTGGGAGAATGGCATGAACCCGGGAGGCAGAGCTTGCAGTGAGCCGAGATTGCATCACTGCACTCCAGCCTGGGCAACAGAGTGAGACTCCGTCTCAAAATAAATAAATAAATAAATAAATAAATAAATAAATAAATAAAATAATCACTTATTCTAATACTGTATTTTAAGTATGCTTTCAGATGCTTAGATAAGTAACCAAAGAGAAAATTCAAGACATTTGAAAACATTTTAATGTTGAAATATTTAAATATTTTTTATTCACTCTGAAAATTTGCATGCCAGTCAGAAATCTCTACACAATCCCAGCTGTTACCACAAATACCCTCTCTTGTCCACCAGCAAAGGGACAGAAATTACATTATTTCTTAGTTTTCAGTACTGTCGTGTGAGCAACTAAGACATTCCCCCAGAATACATTTAAAGGAACATACATTTAATCCTAAAATTGATAGTCCTGAATTTTATGAAGAAGTGTTGAAAACACCTTTACAAATATTATAATTGAGGAAATTATGACAGTGAAAGAGATCAGACCTAATGGACTCCATTTTGCTTTTAACCTTTAAGCTGTCCTTGTTCATTCCTGGGCCTAGGCTGAACTGACCTTGGGAAGAAATTCAATTTATGGCTCAACTCTGAAAGAAAATTGATAATAGTCCTTTCCCCGAAAGACCCCTTTCTTGCCTGGGGATCAGTCTGTCTTTGCAGGACTAACAAATTAGCTACAACGTAAGAAATTATGGTTTAGGGGTCACGCAGCCTCTGGCTGCAAGAGTCTGAACCTCCCCAAATTGCTCCTGGGGATAACACCACTATTGTAAAACCTAAGATCAGTGCTTGAGCTATTTTGAAGACCCTGCACTGGATGGATCAGCGGACACCACCCAGACTGGTAATCTGGCTCGACCACTTCTGTGATCCCACCCAGGAACAGAAGACCGCAAGTTGTCTTCAACACCCTATGATTCCATCTCCAACCTGACCAATCAGCACTCCACACTCCTGAATCCTCTACCTGCCAAATTATCTTTGAAAGCTCTGATCCCCAAATGCTCTGGGAGACTGAGTTGAGTAATCATAAAACTCTGGCCTTCAGCACAGCTGGCTCTGCGTGAATTACTGTTTCCCTATTTCAGTTCACCTGTCTTGATAAATTGACTCTGTCTAAGCAGCAGGCAAGGTGAACCCATTGGGCATTTACAGTTTCACTCTTTTTAGTCTCTCTCTCTCCCCAACACTTCCACCACCAAAAAAACACTTTTTATGAGAGAATTTATAGTGCGAACTCACATCTACCAAAATCCCCAGAGCTGAGGGATGGGATGTTTCTGGCAGGACAAAGAATAGAGATTTTGAGGAGAAAGAATGAGGAAGTACATTTGTGTAGTGTGTATGTGATTGTGTATAAATTAACTGAAGAGGCAGCAATTGTTTTAAATAAACCTGCATGGAGTTAGTTGAGACTATAATTTAAATGGTTACTTTAACTTTAGAGGGATCACTTAACTGTCAACTCCCTCACCGTGTTTTGATCACTACCATGGCTCTCCATGCCCCCCTCCCCACCACCCACCCCACCCCACATCACAAATTAGGACACCGAGGAGTCCTTTGTCTATCTGAAAAGGAGAACAAGAAATCTCGCTACTAGTAGCACTCTTGTTGTCATATACTCTCTGGGAGACATTAGTTTTTTTTTAGCTATTCCATATGCATAAGATGCCCATATGTTCTGAACAACAGCACATTGAAAACTCAAAGACGACTAAAATTTTCCACATTTCACACCCCGGTTCTAAAGATAGCTTCCCTTGAGCAAGTTTATGAACTTGAAATAATCAGGATGGAGTCAGTCCAATTCTAATTAGCAACATAACCCTCTGTTAAGTCTTTCTTAGTGGATTGTTTCTAACTCTTTATATGATGCGTTTCCTAGGTGGCAATAAGAAAATATCTATAAAGAATGCACTTTTTTTTTTATTCTGGTGGGCTAAGTGAATAAACAACTTACAGGCAAGAGTTCAAAATAATAGATATATTTCTAAATAAACATAAAATAAATTCTGCTTAGGACCACTTTAATCATATCAAAGCAATAAGCATAAATAACTATAAGCTATGCCAACTGACATTTTCGTTGTATATGCAATATGAATTAAGTGTTCGTATCATGGTTCTGGAATGAATGCATATCATCATGTAAGGAGGAAAAGAAATGCTTGGAAAAAGAAAACTAGCAGGTAAGAGCACCAAGGAAAAATAAAGCTAGCACCATTTGCCAGTGTATAGCAAATGACCAATTGTGAATAAAATACAGATGTAAAAGATAATAGAGAAAAGAAAGAAATATCACTAGGATATTCTGAAAAGTGAAAATAAGCCATTTTCTCTCTAATATTTTTAATACCTTTGCTCAAAATGGATAAAAACCTCCACACACATAATTCAGTATATGTGAGGTTACATTCTTGTTTCTCCCCTGCAAATATCTTACATATTTAACGTTAACATCTTGAAGTATACTTTATTAGTGCAAAGTACTACTAATTCTGTGATATTTTGCTTACTTTGTTTGTACATATATATAGACTACTTAAAACAAAGAGACAAAAATAATTGTTATCAGGTTAAAGTTACTCAGCTTGAGAACTATCCTTTTGCAAATTGTTATTCATCCTTTCATTTATTTTTTGTCTACTTGAGCTTGTTGCTTTCTAATCACTCAAAACTTTGTTTTGAACATAATCACAATGAATTATCAATAGAAAGACGTTCTTCAGAAGTAATTCTTGATTCTGGAGTTTTAAATGTTGCTAGTTGAAATAAAATCCCCAGCTGACTTGATGATTAAAGCTAAACATTTATCTAAATGTAAGGTCTTATATTATATGTGGCCTTATTCTTCTTCAGCGTAATAGCAGAACAGCTTACTTTTTCGTATTTAATGAACAGAAACACTAACTTACATAGAACATGGATTAGTTATGATATCTTTAATAACATAAAAGTTGAAATTTGAAAACATGCAGCTATTATTTTTTAGTCCTAGGAAATATCTAAATTACAACATGATCCCAGTGGGCAGGAAAATTACCAGACTTACTTAATTAATTGAGTAAATGTTGTTGTATTTTAGTAGATATCCATTATTGTGTTTAGTAGATATCAATATTCCATTTAAAATCCATTTATTTAAAAAACTCACAAAAATGGCTGCATAAACTGCATAGGAACTTTCTCACAGCTTTCTCTGTTACAATTAAAAGATTACTAAAATATTATTTACTATCATAATTCATCTATAACATTTGACAGAAAATTGTTTCTTATTCTATCTCAAGATACATAACACCTAATTTTAAAAAATAATATCTCATTAACCATGTTACATCTGTTATATACATCTGATAATTAACGTGTGTATACATATTTATGCTATTTTATGTGAAGTCATATATAATTGACTTGCATAATAACTACTTATATAAGTGAAGAGCCTTAGCTACCAGCAGTGTAAATTACCTAGTTTTTTTAGTAATACACACACGTGCATTACACACACGGACATAGGTATGAAATTCAGAATATCTTTATGAATACAGAATTTCAGAACTTCAAACCTGAATTTACAAATGGTTGTTATTGGTGTCAATATAAAAGATAAATATTTCAAATTTGTGCAACAGTCCAAATCTCTAATTATTATTATATTTTGGAATAAACTCTGGTTTTTAAATTTTCTTATCTGTATAAATTTATGAGGTACAAGTTTAATTTTGTTACATGGATATATTGCATAGTGGTAAAGTCAGGGCTTTTAGTTCATGCATCACCAGAATAATGTACATTGTATCCATCAACTTTTCATCATCCACCTCTCTCCCATGCCCTACCCTTCTAAATCTCCATTGTCTATCATTTCATACTCTATGTCCATGTTACACTTATTGAGCTCCCACTTATAAGTTAGAACACACTATTTGTCTTTTGGTGTCTGAGTTGTTTCACTGAAGATAATAGCCTGTAGGTCTATCCATGTTGCTGTGAAAGACATGATTTCATTTTTTTATGCATGAATATTGTTCAATTATGCATATATCCATTTTCTTCACCCAATCATCCATTGATCAACTTAGATTGATTCAGTATGTTTTCTCTTGTGTCTAGCACTGCAGTAAACATACAAAAGCAGATATCTTTTTGATATAATTGTTTCTTTTCCTTTGGTTAGATACCCGGTAGTAAGATTGCTAGGTTGAATGGTTGTTCTAAATTAGTCCTTTGATAAATTGTGATTACTACTTTTGAAAAACCTCAGGAATATATTCACCATATTTAATATTGCAGAACAGTAGAAATTAAAATGGATAAATTCATATACACCCACATATAAATAAAACATACCTTTGAAACACAGTACTCTCTGACATTAGTAAAAGCAAACCCCGTAGGGTAGTAATGTTGTGGCTTAGCATACAGTGATTCTGAGGAAGAAAACTACCCTCTAGCATCTAGAAACCAGTCTGGCACTCACAGCTAGATTTAGAAGGTCTCCTGATGCACATAAATAAATCTATAAAACACCATCAGACAAGGCCACTCTGTGGCCATGGAAAAACAAGACAAAAACAAGAGTACTCAGAAACTACATCTGAGGGGGGAAAAAAGCCACAACCAAAGAGAAAATACTCTCCTATTCTGACAAATTTTAGTGTCTGTTGCTTCTTTTTTTTTAAAGCATGTGTCTTCATTTTATTTTTTTAAATAATTTATTTTTATTGTATATGTTTATGAAGTACAATGTGATTTTTCCAATATATGTATACATTGTGGCATGACTAAAGTGTTAGAATGTCTTTTATCAAGAAAACGAAAGGTAACAAGTGATGGCAAGGATGTGGAGAAAGGTGAAAACTTACTCAATGTTGGTAGAAATATACATTACTACAGCTATTATAAAAAACAGTACGCAGATTCCTCAAGAAATTCAAAATAGAACTACCATATGATTCAGCAATTCCATTTGTGAATATATATACAAAAGAAAAGAAATAAGTATGTAACAAAGATATCTGTACCTCCATGTACATTGTAGCATTATTCACAATAACCAAGATATGGAAACAACTTATGTGGTCATCAGTCCATCAGTGGATAAATGGATAAATACCGCTGTTTCTTTATCAAAGCTTTATCATAGCTTTAGCCTCACTCTAGTCTTTCCTCCTTAGGTAGGATTTATTAAGATAAGTATTTAACCAAGGAGGCGAAAGATGTCTGCAAGGAAAACTATAAAACAGTGATGAAAGAAATTGAAGATAATATGAACAAAAGAAAAGACAACCCATGCTCATGAACCAGAAGAATTAATATTGTTTAAATGACTGTACTGCCCAAAGAAATCTACAGATTTCATGTAATCCTTCTCAAAATACCAATAACATTCTTCACAGAAACAGAAAAAAAAATTCCTAAAATTTGTATGGAATGACAAAAGACTCCGAATAGCCAAAGCAATCCTGAGCAAAGAACAAAGCTGGAGGTATCACACTACCAAACTTCAATGTATACTACAAAGCTATAGTAACCCAAACAACATGACACTGACACAAAAACAGACAATGGACTGATGGAACAGAATAGAGAACCCAGAGATTAAGGCACAGATCAATAGCCAACTGATTTTTGACAAAGTTGCTAAGAACAGTCAGTAAGGACAGGACAGTTGTCGATAAGTGGTGCTGGGAAAACCGGGTATCCATATGCAGAAAAATGAAACTAGGCCTCGCCTCTCACTATAGAAAAATCAATTCAAAATGGATCAAAGTCCTAAATGTAAAACCCAAAATGCTAAAACTGCTAGAAGAAAACATGGGGGAAATGCTTCAGGACATTGGCCTCCGAAAAGATATTTTAAATAAGACCTCAAAAGCACAGGCAACAAAATCAATAATAAACACATGGCATTATATCAAACTAAAAAGCTTCTGCACAATAAAGGAAACAATCAAAAAAGTGAAAAGACAACCTAGAGAACGAGAGAAAATATATGCAAACTACACATCTAACAGGTGATTAATATATACAATACTCCAGGAACACAAACATCTCAGCAACAAAAAGAACAAACAATCCAAATAAAAATGGGCAAATGATATAAACAGACATTTCTCTAAAGAAGACATACAAATGGCCAATAAATATGTGAAAACAAAATGCTCAGCATCACTCATCATCTCAGAAATGCAAACTAAAACCACAATTTGGTATTATTCTACCCCAGTTAGGATGGTTATTATCAAAAATACAAAAAAAAAAGCCCCACAAATGCTGGTAGGGATATGGAGAAAAGGGAACTCTTATATAATGTTGGTGGGATTGTAAACTAATGTGGCCACTATGGAGAACAGTATGGAGGTTCCTCAAAAAACTGCAAATAGAACTATCATATGATCCAGTAATCCCACTACTGGGCATTTATCCAAAGAATGCAAATCATATATCAAAGACATATCTGCACCCGCATGTTTATTTCAACATTATTCATAATAGCTAAGATATGGAATCAATCTACATGTCCAATAATATATAAATGAAAAAAGAAAATGTAATATGTACATATACATGGGGTATGGTATATATACACAATAAAATACTAGTCAGCCATTAAAAGGAATGAAATCCTAACATTTGTGGCAACATGGATAGAACTTGAAAACATTATATTAAATGACATAAGCCAGGAATAGAAAGTTAAATACCACATGTTCTCATTCATATGTGGAAGCTAAAAAAAAGCTGACCTAATGGAAGTAAAAAGTAGAACAGAGAATATGAGAAGCAAAGAAGAGAAGAAGGATGGGAGATATAGGAAGAGATTATTAAAGGATACAAAATTGCAGCTGCACAGGAAGAATAAGTTCTACTGTTCTGAAATACCACTCTAAGATGACCATTGTTAACAATAATATATTATATAATTTCAAATAACTAAAAGAAGGATAGTGAATCTTCCCAGCATAAGGAAATGATAAGTGTTTGAGATGATGCATGTGCTAATTACTCTGATCTGATCACTATACATTATATGTATTGAAACATTACCATGTAGCTCATGAATATGTGCAATTATTATATGTCAATTAAAAATGTTTTAATTTAAAAATAAAAAATAAAAAATAAAAAAATCACATAACTATTCCACCTTCTTGACATCATCTAATTCAGAAAGTTGTACTTGCTTAAACCTTCCCCAAAGTCACTAACACAGTTCCAAATCCTGTAATAACTCCTCTTTAGCACTCTCTTATTAAGACACTCCATAATTCCCCACAGTATGTGTTCTTCTTCAATGCAGTGATTCATAAGCACAACTTGTTCAATTGGTAATCTATGGCTGGAGGGCATTGATAGAACAAAATTATTTCATAGCAAATACGCATTTTCATTTATCAGCATACAGATATCAAGTATAATATTTAATACTATTTTTACTACTTTATTTCTCATGATATATTTAAATGTACTCAAAACATTAAAATGTTTATTATACAGTTTGATAATTTTGCATCATACCTATTTCTATAGATTTGCAGAGCTGGAAGCATGACAGGTTTAGGATGTAAGTGTGAACAACCACACATTATAACTAGAGTTAAAAAAAACTAAATAAATATTGTTGATATACAAACATCAGCCTAAATAATTAGTATTATGAACAAACGATTGCTACTTTAGAAAATTAAGTAGTATAGCTGGATTTATTAGAACCAATGAGGTAATTTTTTTTTTTTTTTTGAGATGGAGTCTCGCTGTCGCCCAGGCTGGAGTGCAGCGGCGCGATCTCGGCTCACTGCAGGCTCCTCCCCCTGGGTTCCCGCCATTCTCCTGCCTCAGCCTCCCTAGTAGCTGGGACTTCAGGCGCCCGCCACCTTGCCCGGCTAATTTTTTGTATTTTTAATAGAGATGGGGTTTCACCGTGTTAGCCAGGATGGTCTCAATCTCCTGACCTCGTGATCCGCCCGCCTTGGCCTCCCAAAGTGCTGGGATTACAGGCGTGAGCCACTGCGCCCGGCCGAGGTAATTTTTTTTTAAATTTCTACTTTTATTTTAGATACAGGGGTTACATGTGCAGGTTTGTTACATGGGTATATTGCACCCCAGTGGCAAGCATAGTACCCAATGGGTAGTTTTTTAACCCATGCTCACTTTCTTCCCTCCTTACTCTAGTAGTTTGCAGTGTTCATTGTTCCTATGTTTATGTCCATGTATGCTCTATGTTTAGCTCCCACCTATAAGTGAGAACATATGGTATTTGGTTTTCCATTCCTGCATTAATTTGCTTAGAAATGTGGCCTCTGGTTCCATCCAAGTTGTTGTAAAAGACATAAATTCATACTTTTCATGGCAGCATAGTATTCCATGGTGTATATGTACCACATTTTCTTCATCCAATCCACCATTGATGAGCCACTAGGTTGATCTCTTTGCTATTGTGAATGGTATGGGGATGAACTTATCAGTGCATGTGGCTTTTTGGTGTAATGACCTGGTTTTTTTTTATACATACCCAGTAATGGGATTGCTGGTTCTAATGGTAGCCATGTTTTAAGTTTTTTTGAGAAATCTCCAGACTGTTTTTCATAGTGGCTGAACCAATATAAATTCCCATCAATGGTGAATAAGCATTCCCTTTTCTCTACAGCCATGCCAGTATCTGTTGTTTTTTGTCTTTATTAATAGCCATTCTGACTGGTGTGAGATGGTATCTCATTATGGTTTTGATTTGCATTTCTCTGATGATTAGTGATGTGAAGCATTTTTCTCATATGTTTTTGGGCCACTTGTATGTCTTCTTTTGAGAAGTGTCTGTTCATGTTCTTTGCCCACTTTTTAATGGAGCTACTTGTTTTTTGCTTCTTGATTAACAAAGTTTCTTATAGATTCTGCTTATTAGAACTTTGTCAGATGCATAGTTTGAGAATATTTTCTCCCATTCTGTAGGTTGTCTATTTATGCTGTTGATAGTTTCTTTTGCCATGAAGAAGTTATTTAGTTTGACTAGGTCCCACTTGTCAAATTTTTTTTCTTGTTGCAATTGCTTTTGTGGACTTTGTCAAAGATTATTTGCCAAGGTTGATGTCTAAAGGAGTATTTCCTGAGTTTTCTTCTTGGATTTTTATAGTTTGAGGTCTTACCTTTAAACCTTGAGTTCAACATGAATTACTTTTTGTATATGGTGAAAGGAATGGATCCAGTTTCTTTCTTTCACATATGGCACACAGTTACGTGTACTAGCCAGTTATGCCAGCACCATTTATTGAGTAGGGAGTTATTTCCCTATTGCCTGTTATTGTTGGGTTTAGTATTCCTCAGGTAGAAAGCAAAAATTCAAGAATGAACATTCTTCTATGTTTTCAGGAGATGAGAAAACAGAATAATACTCTCATATGCAACAACAACAAAAAAACCAAGTGACTAAGAATAAAATCAACAAGAAATGCTAGAAGAATACTTGATGTAAATTTTTTTAAAAATACCACATTTTTATAAAGATTGAATGGAGATATGTAGGAGGAGTGGATATTAGTTTGTTGTAACAAATTCAAAGAAAATATAAATTCAAACTAAATATTTAAATAGTGTTTCTTGAGTGTAACAATTAGTTTTCAGGTGTAGTAATCAGTTTCTAAAATAAATAAATACAGAGATTATTTTGAAAAAAGTTATAGAAAAAATCAAGCTTTCTGGAGATAAAACAAAATGTAAATCAGCAAAATTTAGCAGGAGTAGACATAAGAGATAGAATAGAATCAAACTGTCAATTATAGATCATAGTTCACAAAAAGTTAACAATGTTCCTGCTCCCCTCAGTGTCCATATGCCCTAATAGAATGGATAGGTATGTTACCATAACAGAGATGTATATTTAATATATTCCAACTTTGTTTTAAAGAGCATACATGCAATACATCTATGCATATATATGTTGCATGCATACATATTCAATAACCTGAAAATGAAAGTATCACACATAACGATACTTGAAAAATCAAGTCTTTATGACTGGTTAGAGCAACTGTGTGTTCCCTATTCTTCTTTCTACGTCATTGTATTTCCTGAATTTTCTTCAATATGCATACCTTTTGGAAGACATTATTCTAATCCTTAATATACTTAGGAATCTGCTATCAAAACATCAATATGAAGGTTTATGAAACTCCTAGGGCATTTTGAGACTGAGGTACCACTTTGACTCTATTACATTTTTAGTCTCTTCCAAGCTAAAAAGGTATAAGTGATGGCATCTACACTACTCTGCCCCATTTAAGTATTTGGGTAAAAATCCTTGCCTATAACTGTCATTATTGTTTTACTCATTACTTTTGCCCATCTTCTCATTTTTAAACTTTATGAATCATTTGACTTAGGCATGCAAGCCACATACAATTGGTTTGCTTTGTGATCTTTTGAAAATTATTTTCAATTGGTAGGTTTACATGTATTAATATTACTAGGAATTTTTTTCTTTCTCTATAATTATTTGACACAAATAATACACTTATTAATATTACAAGAAATTGATAGGTTTACATGTATTAGTATTACTAGGAATTTTCTTCTTATCTCTATCATTATTTGGCACCAATTTTTCATATTGTTTTCATTTTGTGTAAACCTTGATGTGTACAAGAAATTGTTCACTTTCATTGTAGCAGTCGCTTTAGTGCAATATTCTGAGACCTTTCCTTTTAAACAATATTGAATTTTTGCCTATAAGTAAATAATTATTGACTTATTCTCTTTCCTCATTTCCCTCTCCTTCATATCTATTTTAATCAATAATATTATTTTTCTTTATGTTTACTTTTATGTGGATAAATATGCTTATATCTCTAAATCTTGATTTGTGAGCTATCATGTAAGAGGCAAACAATGAGATTATTCTACTGTCCAGCTTTTTCTCCCATTCCTGGACCTAACCCCCATTGCATTACTTATACAATTTCTATACTTGCCTGGACATATGTCATCCTATCTAATCAGCTACTCTTATGTGTACCTTTATTTTGCCTCAGATTTGCAGTAAAATATATTAAAACATTTTGCTGAAATGTGCCTCAGTGATTTTTCTGTTTGAGTGAAATCATCTAGTTGTTTCCTGAAGAAGGGCTCATGAGAACAATACCCCGTGAGTTCTTACCTGTTCAAAATTCTTTGGTTGTAGCTTTCGTACTGCAAGCACTACGTGATACAATATAAAACACATGGCTCCTATTATTCCCTGAAAGATATTACACGTGTTCTTTTTTGTTTTGATTATTTATTACAAGTGTAGAGAGGAGATTTGGATCTATGTTGCCTACAGGTTTGTCTCAAGCTCTGTACAGAAATTTTTAATTTAGGATTAGGTTGGTGCAAAAGTAATTGTGGTTTTTGCCATCACTTTCAATATATTTTATCCTCAAATAAGAAACTATCTCTAATAGAAAAGTCACAAAGAAAATCTATGTTTCTGTTAAGTCTACTTTTCTCTGAGGAATGGCTTTATACTGTACTAACTAAAGCCATACAATAGAAATGTTTAGAGGATGTTGACTAAAATCATGTTTGATTTTACCATATTTAGATATTTAGCATAAGCTAGCATTATAAAAAGGATCTCAGTTGTAAAATTTTGACCATGAAGTCCAAATTCTTATAGCATCATCATGTGTCTTTAAATAAAATACAGCTGCAACAAATATTTCTTCTGTAGCAAATGGGTTAAGTTAAATTATTTTTCTGGCATCACATATCCCAATAAAAAATTAAAGGTTTCTGTTAGAACATCTGTCTATGTAGATAAATTGACAGGGCAATTGACATCTACCTAAGAGTTGCAAAGAACTCAAGGGTAAAATTAGGAAATCACTGTCCAAAATGCACAAACTGTCATTATAAACAACTGTCTTATTACAAAACAGATAATTTTTAATCAGATTTATCACACATGGCAAGAATGCTAAACCACTGTTGGAGGACTGCAGTGACTTTTTTACTAATCTTTCTTCTTCTAGATTATGTTCCTATAATTCAGCCCACACACAACCACAGCAGTTATATTCCTAAAATATAATTTTCCATATCTACCCCTGACTGAGAAACTACTTAATAAAATTCAGACTCCTCAATATTTAACACCCTACTCAATATGATATGAATCTATTCTTTCACTTATATCTCTCACTGCTTTTCTTTTAGAAGACCTCCTGGAAAGGTCCAAGTATTGCTCACAGAACATATAAAACATGGTTCTATCTTTGCTCACCCCTTTTTAAAATTCCCTGTCCTTAAATTACACTTGAAGATTTCATGAAATCACCTCCTCTTCTTTCTGTTTATGAATATCCAGCATTTCATTGAACAGCCAGCACAAATCCCACAATTTCTGTGAAATTTTGTCCAAATTTTTCCACCATTTTCTGAAATTCTGTAAATCCTGTTGAAGCAGAGACAAATAGATACTATTTGTATACTCTATTTTATACTCTAGATTTGGATACTATTTTATACTTTAGATTTGGAAGATAACTACTAAGAGTAAGGGAAGCCTAATATTATAGCTTAGACTTTTATATTATGTTTTTAAATTTTAGAGAAAAAGAAACACATAATAAAATTCTCCAGGCTCCCCCATTTTAATTTAGCACTGTATTAATCCTGTAATAACTACATATAGTTTATTTTAAGAGTCTATGTTTAAATTAGGAAACCCACTATTATATTTCATCACTTCAACAGCTCAAAGGATAAATTAGTTATACAGAGAGATATCAAAATAGTTGATAGGCATCAACAATGATTTTTGATAATAGTTCTTAAAAAACTGGAAATAGAAGGGTACTTTATTAACATTTACACCAAAACAACAGTAGATAACAACTTTATTGGTGATTTCCTAAAAGTATTTCTGTTAGCTCAGGGAAAATATAAGAACGCTGCTAATAATCACTTTCTAAAAATGTTTGTCTGGAATAGCCAGGCAATAGTACAAAAAGAATAAAAATGTTACTGAAATGAGACGATAAACTCATAAGTATTTGTAGGTGATAGAATTTTCTGCTTAGTAATCCCAACAATTTCACTAAAAATCTAACACATGTTAAAGTAAATAAACAAAATATAATAAATTTTCTTGGATTAGTAAAAGTAGTTATACAAAAATAGTTATAAAATTAATAATACAGGTTAAAAATATAATGTAATTATAATTTAATGCAATTGAAATAAAAATCAATAAGAAAGTAGTAAATTTTCTACTATAAAAGGAATGATGCTATGAAAATATGCTCATTCACTCAAATAAAAAGTCAGCACAATCAAAGAAATAACATTATTTTGTTTAGAGAATAAAAATCAACGAAATTATACCCTGTGTGGAAATAAACAGAGACCATCCAAACGAGGACAAGCAGAGGACATTTTGTTCAGAGATTGCTATAGTAGGGGAGTCATCCACCATCACTTGCTTTTGGTAGAGACTCAAATGTAAGCAGGGAAGTGGGAAAGCTTTAGAGTAGAAAAAAAGGGAAGGCTTCAAGTATTTCCTGATTGGAAGCATGTTACCACAGGAAACCTGTAGGTGGATGAATTAGAAGCAGAGCTTTTTATATGACTAGTTAGTGGTACATATTTGGCTCTCTTTGATTATTCTAAGTTAGAAGTAGAGGCAAAAAGAAGAGAATCTGTCAGTTGTTTATCAAGCCCTGGTAGTTTGGGACCAGTTGTCACAGAGATTATCGTTTGGCTTACTTGGCTAGTTGCTAGAGAGAGTGGTCTGACTTTGTACATGTCTGACTTATAGATAATAAGTTGGTTTCCAGGGTTGGTTGCTGCAGATTGTGGGTCAGAGATAAACAGATTATATAAATAGATTAGGTAGATAGGTAGATAGATAGATATTTCATATATTTACATATCTATCTATCTACATATAGATCTACATATATATAGTAGTTATACATACATACAGTTAACATATATAACATGTTAACTATATTTTCTGTCTCTCACCAGCTTCACAATATTTGGTGACTAGGAATAGGACCCACATACAGTACCAGCAGCTGTGCAAACTGATAACATTCCAGGAAGACAATTTGACATTTTACACTGAAAGTCTATATGATGCTGATTCTCTTTCACCGTGTATTTCCAATGAGTGAGGGCCTCCCTAGAAATATATATGCCTATAACATAAATAATATCAGTATAAACATTAAAAAATTGCATGTGTTTAAAATGAAAGATCATGGCCCCTAGTGCACAGTAAGTACTAGAACTGTAATAAATGATAAATGATAATTAAATAATAAATGAATAAATTGATGTATCTATTAATTAATAAAATAGTTAACTAACAAACAAATACCTGTGGGATAACTGTCACTATAGCATATAATTGCTGTTTACAGCTTCTAGTGAATTTGGAGCATAAATTATCACATACACATATAAAAGTCTATATTTATTAAAGGAAAAACACAGTAGCCACTTGTCCTTAACTTGTACTTTTGCACTAGTATATCAGACAACTAGGTGATAACCAGAAATGACTTTTTACTTTATGCTAAGCTTATTTAAACAGGGATATTTTATGCAATGATCTAAAGATACAAAATTATATTTTTCTCAGTATTATTAATGACCCAAGTGGCATTCTAAAGAAATATTACTTCATTCTTTGGGGATTATACAAATGTTAGAAAAATATAGCACATGAAAAAATAATTATTCTCATAAAATGACAGCCGTGCATTTTTGGAAGAGGGAAAACATGCATTCCCAAATAACATTTATAACCATACATTTAAATTTTGTGATCTCAATAGTTTAGGTTAGCTTGATAATTTCAATATATATGAATGTTTTTATGAACTGGTATAGTCTCTTTAATTAAAACTATATTTTTTCTTACATTACCTAAAGAAGCTCAAGGGGATGAAATGTTTAATTACAAGACTGTCTATATTAGAGATATCATTTAACATAAAAAAGAAGAACTCCAACACAAAATTGAAAGAGTTCTAATAGAAAATAATTAACAGAAGTATCCAATGAAAATGAGCAATTCAAATACACATAAGGACTGCCAATTTACAATGCTAATTTTTTCTTACCTGTGCAGGATTTTATGACAAAAGCTAGACATGAATTGGATTTTTAATTAACCTTGAAATAAACAAGTCAATGATGCTGCAAATAATAAACACTTACTATTTTGATTTACACAGGAATGGCAAGAGTAGGTGGTATGAGTATCTGTCCATAGATGTATTTTTACAAACTCCTCTGACTTCATCTCATTCCTCTGGAAAGAAATTCTATCTTCTACTTATAAAAATGTTCTCCACAATTTTGAGGATCACATGAGCCCAAAAAATGGTGACAGGCAAATGATACAATATTTTTCAAATGTTTCCAACAAAAGTGAAACAAAATTATTCTACTAGAGTTATTAGACTCTAAAAATTGATTGAAGTTTTTCTAACATTAAAACTCCTACATATGAATCCTATATGTAATGCATATGACCAAGAGTTTGTGACCAACAATTTTAAAATCATGGCTCAAACGCTACTATATAACCCCCACTGATGCCTCCAGCATCCCAGTCCACAGTAATCCCTTGCCATCCTATTGTAGTATGCTTCCTTCACTTCTGTTGGATAAAGGAAGATTTACTGAGGGAAGTCCAGGACTTAAGCTTGAATCACCTGAGATATACCATACAACTGGCTTCTCTTACTGCCTAATCTCTCAGAAATGTAATAAAATAACATATTCCATTTCCCTCACCAGACCAGGGAAAGTATCTTTCTTTTTCTTCTTACTTCACACAACCACCCTCCACCACATGTTTACAACATGTTTACAGAGCCTATAAAAAAAATTCTCTTCTTGGGGTTTGGCTATCACAAATTTGTGATATTCACAAATATCACAAATGTGTGAAATTTCAGAGGCAAGTAACTATAATGTAGGTAATCTTCTGAAGAGACATTATAGGAAAATGCATATAGTAGCTGGAAAATAGTCTTCTCAAAAATACACTCTTTACATCACTCTTAATAACTGAATCTGTTGGACCCTGGTAGTCACAGCCTTTGAATTTGTGTCATAGACAAAGCCAGGCCACAATGCTCTGAACAAGTTGCATTTGTGCAAGAATACAGTTAGCACCATTATCAAAATCCCAAGAGGGGTCAAGATCAGGATGAAGAATCAAATTGCTAGTTAATAGCAATATGGTGTGTTAGGAGCAAGCCCCCCAAAATCTGGCCATAAACTGGCCCCAAGACTGGCCATAAACAAAATCTCTGCAGCACTGTAACATGTTCATAATGGCCCTAACCCCCGCACTGGAAGGTTGTAGGTTTACGGGAATGAGGGCAAGGAACACCTGGCCCACCCAGGGTGGAAAACTGCTCACAGGCATTCTTAAGCCACAAACAATGGCATAAGCGATCTGTGCCTTAAGAGCATGTTCCTGCTGCAGTTAACTAGCCCAACCTATTCCTTTAATTCGGCCCATCCCTTCGTTTCCCATAAGGGATACTTTTAGTTAATTTAATATCTATAGAAACAATGCTAATGACTGGTTTGCTGTTAATAACTATGTGGGTAAATCTCTGTTCAGGGTTCTCAGCTCTGAAGGCTGTGAGACCCCTGATTTCCCACTTCACACCTCTATATTTCTGTGTGTGTGTCTTTAATTCCTCTAGCACCGCTGGAGTAGGGTCTCCCCAACTGAGCTGGTCTGGCATGGTGGATTAAAAATTCTGAAGAATTATCTGCTAGAATAAATAAATTTTGAAAAAGGTGATTAGATCTTAGTAGAAAGATCACTTCAAGTGGATTACTGGACCTACAATAAGTAAAGAAAATCTTCCCATTATGATGCTGTGGAACTTTTGAAAAGTGAAGTGTGAGCTGAAGTCAGGGCAGTGTTTGCACACTAGAAAGGTCAGGTTGCTTTGAGGGCAGACACTGATACCAGGAGCCCCAAATTTCAACTGAAACAGAGACAGTTTGGCTGTCTATGTAGAGATATCAGAATGTAAAATAATCCATATGCATAGTAAAAAAAATAAATGGGTTCCAACACTAAGATGATCTCACATGACAAGTTTGAAAGTAACCAAATATTTTATAAAGACACAACCAAAGAAATAATATTAGTTACCTGAAAATCGTAGTACAGAAAGACAAGGATATAGAAAAATATAGAGTTTGATATACATGAAGAAAAAAGGAGACACTCTGTAATTTGCCCATTTATATATTTAAAAATAAATTACTGTCAGTATATTTTTAATAAACACTGAAATTCCCAGAAATGAAACGATTATTCAAGTCTTTCTACAGTAGAATAGAAAAAAAAATAGTGTTCACACAATGAAATATTACCTAACAGTGAAAATTAATAAAAGTTATAACTGTAACAAAAATGTGGATGAATTGTGGTAACATAATGAGTGAATAAAACTGGTTTCAAAAGGCTCTATATAGTTATCCAACATGTTTACATATTTCTAAAACAAACAAAAATAATCAATACACTAATGACACAAATGTATGAAATAGAAATAGTGATATGGTTTGGATCTGTGTCCCTATCTAAATCTTATGTTGAAATGTAATTCCCAGTGCTGGAGTTGGGGTTTAGTGGTAGGTGGTTGAATCATAGGAGCACTTTCTCATAAAAGGTTTAGCACCATCCTCCTAGTGGTGTTCTTATGATAGAGTTCTCACAAGATCTGGTTGTTAAAAAGTGTAGTAACTTCCCCCTCTCTCTCTTCCTCCTGCTCTGGCCATGTGAAATGCTGGCTCCCCCTTTACCTTCTGTCATGATTGTAGGTGTTCCCAGAAACCAAGCAGATACTGCCATGCTTCCTGTACAGCCTGCAGGACCATGAGCCAATTAAACCTCTTTTCTTTATAAATTACCCAGTCTCCAGTATTTCTTTATAGCAATGTGAGAAGGAATACAAAAATTGGTGCCAGTAGTGAGGTATTGTGATAGAGATACCTGAAAATATGGAACTGGCTTTGGAACTGGGTAATGGGCAGATGTTGGAAGACTGGAGGGTGGTGGGGAAGGCGGGGCTCAGAAGAAGACAGGAAAATGAGGGAAAGTTTAGAACTTCTTAAAGACTTGTTAAATTGTTGTGACCAAAATGCTGATAGTGATATGGACAGTGAAGTCCAGACTGAGGAGATCTCAGAGAGAAATCAGAAACTTATTGGGAACTGAAATAAAGGTCACTTTTGCTCTGAGTTAGTAAAGAAACTGGCAGCATTGTGCCCCTGCCCTAGGGATCTGTGGAACTTTGAACTTCAGAGTATGATTTAGGGTATCTGGTGGATAAATTTCTAAGCAGCAAAGCATTCAAGATATAGCCAGGCTGTTTTGAACAGCCTACGCTCATAAGCATGAGCAAAGAAATTACATAAACCTGGAACTTACATTTAAAGGAGAAGCAAAGTATAAAAATTTGAAAAATTTCCAGCTCAGCCATGTGGTAGAAAAGTAAAGCCCATTTTTAGGGGAGAAATTCAAGCTGGCTGTAGAAATTTTCATAAGTAAAGAGGGTCCAATTGCTAATAGCCAAGACAATGGGAAACGGCCTCCAGAGACCTTCATGGCAGCCCCTCCTGTCATAGGTCCAGAGGCCTAGAAGGAAAGAATGGTTTCCTGGCCCAGGCTCAGGGTGCTGTTGACCTGTGCAGTCTGGGGACACTGCTTCTCGAGTCCCAACCACTGCAGCTCCAGCCATGGCTGAAAGGGGCCCATGTACAGCTCGGGCCACTTCTTCAGAGGGTACAAGACATAAGCCTTAGTAGCTTCTGCATTATGTTAAGCCTGTGGGTGTACAGAGTACAAGAGTTGAGGCTTGGAAGCATCTGTCTAGATTTCAGGGGATGTATGGAAAAGCCTGGGTGTCCAGGGAGAAGCCTGCTGCAGGAGTGGAGCCCTCACGGAGAACTTCTACTGGGGTAGTGCAGAGGGGAAACATGGGGTTAAAGCCCCCATGCAGAGTCCCCTCTGGAGCACTACATAGTGGTGCTGTGAGAGGAGGGCCACCATCCTCCAGACTCAAAATGATAGATCCACCAGCAGCTTGCACTCTCAGCCTGGAAAAGCCACAGGCACTCAGTGCCAGCCCTTAAGAGCAGCTTTGGAGGATGAACCCGGGAAAGCCACAGGGGTAGAGCTGCCCAAAGCTGTTGGAGCCCACCCCTTGCACAAGTTTGCCCTGGATATAGGACATGGAGTCAAAGATTATTTTGGAGCCTTAAGATTTAGTGACTTCCCTGCTGGGGTTTGGAATTGTAAGGGGCCAGTAACCCCTTTCTTTTGGCTGATGTCTCCCATTTGGAACAGTATTATTTACCCAATGCTTATACCACCATTGTATCTTGGAAGTAACCAGCTTGTTTTTGATTTTACAGGCTCATAGACTAAAGGGCTTTGCCTTGTCTCAGATGAGATTTTGGACTTTGGACTTTGGACTTAATGCTGGAATGAGTTAAGACTTTGAGGGTTATTGAGAAGGCATGACTGTATTTTGCAATGTGAGAAGAACATGAGATTTGGAAGGGATCAAGGGTGGAATGATCTGGTTTGGATATGTGTCCTTACTCAAATCTCATGTGGAAATGTAATCTCCAGTGCTGGAGGTGGGGCCTGTTGGGAGGTTATTGGATCATGGGGGTGGTTTCTCATGAATGGTTTAGCACCACCCCTCTGGTGCTGTTCTCATGATGGAGTTCTTATGAGATCTGGTTGTTTAAAAGTGTGTAGCACCTCTCTCCTCTTTATATTTCTTCTGCTCTGGCTGTGTGAAATAATGGCTCCCCCTTCGCATTCTGCCATGATTGTAAGATTTCTGAGGCCTCCCCAGAAATTGAGTGGCTGTCATATTTCCTGTACAGGCTGCAGAACCATGAGCTAATTAAACATCTTTTCCTCATAAATTACCCAGTCTCAGCTGTTTCTTTATAGCAATGAGAGACTGGACTAATACAACTAGTAAACCAAATCCAGGGGATAGTAACCAAAAAATTTGGGATTAGGCTTGCTTCTTAGCAGGGAACAGAAGAAGCAGATTAGAGAATAACACGGAAGTAAATGCAAAATTATGCTTATCTTTAGATAAGTTGTGCTTCTAGACATGTTCATTTTATTAATATGATTTATATCTCACAAGATTTTAATATCCCATTGTCTGTTTAACAATTATTTTGAAGACATCAGTCAGGATTTGAGCAATTCAATTTGAATTTTCTAGGACTTAGTCTTCACCTTCATTAATGAGGTTTATGAACTTTTCAATTATTCAAGTTATTTTTATTATTTAATTATTCATGTTATAATTTTGCATAATTCCATCATCCTAAATAGCTTAAGACTAAATACTGTTGACCCTTGAGCAGCAGGGGCTTGAACTGTGAAGACCCATGTAGACTCAAAATTTTTTCAATGAAAATTATATCAAGTGGGCTTGCCACCCCTTCCACCTCCTCCACCTCTTCTGACTCTGCCACCCCTGAAAGAGCAAGGCTAACCCCTTCTCCTCCTCCTCCTCCTCCTCAGCCTACTCAACATATCAATGATGAGGATGAAGACCTTTATGATAATCCACTTTCAGAGTAAATATATTTTTTATTTATGATTTTTAAATGAAATTTTCATTTTCCAATTTACTTTATGGTAAGAATACAATGTATAATACATATAACATACAAATATGTATAAATTGGGTGTTTATGTTATCGGTAAGGCTTCTGGTCAACAGTAGGCTATTAGTAGTTAAGTTTTAGCAAAATCAAAAATTATACACAATTTTCAACTGGGCAGGGGATGGTGTCCTTAATTTCTGCATTCTTCAAGGGCCAACTGTGTGTGTGTGTGTGTGTGTTTGTGTGTGTGCATGTGTGTATGCTATGTTCCTTCCATGTATTGATATGTTGGATAATGATTAAACAGCAGCTAAAGTACTCAGAAATTATAGAATCAGCCATAATATTCACTAAATATTTGGCTTACTATCTGTATAACTTTGGGCCAGTTACTCAAACATAGTCTTTGGTTTCTACATCTGTAAGTTGGAGAAGTATACCTATGCCAAGGAGGTGGTTATGTAGGAGATTAAATTACATATATATATATATATATAATTCCTACTGTAATAGTTGTGAACTAAATAAATAAATGATAACCTCCTCATCTACCTCCTCCTTCAGCTCATCACAATAGTTATCATTATCCTCTTCATAATCATAAACATTACTAACAATCTCTTTATATAATCAATATATTTTTATTGTGTCATATTATGTACCAGAAATGGTGCCAGATTAGTATCAGTGGCACAAGTATGAATGAAATTATACCCAAAAGACAAATCTATAGTCACAAGTCAAAATAGCAATCTTTCTAGGAAAGATCCACTGTATTTCAGAATGCCTGAACAACACAATAAAGCTAAAGCCAATTATTTAAAGAATTCACTCTCAAGATCTAACCACTCTTTGGAAATCCGGACAGATGCCTGAGTCAGCATTTTCCCAATTGTGTTTGAAGGAAATATAGTCCCATAAGATGCTCCCAGGAAAAAAGAGCAGGATTTCATGATAAAATAAGTTGGGGAAGACTATATTATATTTCCTTTGAAAATTCACAAGACATAGTAGCATATCAATGCCTCTGAGAAGTTTTAGAGTAATGAATTCTGTTTAACTGTATTTGCTCCACAGCAATAAAAAAAACCGACCTTGGAAATCTTTTAAAGTTATACATATTGATATCTTTTCAAACTGATGTATATGAAGGTAGCTAATTGTCACTCAAATCATTAGTAAAATAAATTAGAAATATATAAGAACTTAAAAAACCTTAATATATTAAGTCACTGAAGAAGTTTTACAATGTAAGAAATGTCTGGCTCCATGCAATGCCTTAGGGTTTAATTTAACTCAGCAGTTTGAGAGGCCAAGGTGGGAGATCACTTCAGGCCAGGAGTTCGACACCAGCCTGAGCAACATATTGAGACCCTGTTTCAAAAAAAATAAAAGAGATATCTTTATACATCGGTGCATGTGTATATATGTAGACTTAGATGTGTACAGGTATTTCAAACTTGCAAAATCAGGTATTTCTGAGAGTTGGAATAACAGGTGATTTTTATTTTTAAATACTTCTTTCAGTAATCTTGATTTCCTACCCTGAATGAATATTTCTTCAATAATCAGGAAAATTAACAAATAATATGAATTTATAATAATTTACCTAAATATTATACATTAAAATTTAAGTTTAGAAATTGGTATGTGTTTGCTACTACCCGGGTTGTTAGATGGCATACAAAAAAATGTATAAATGGTTAATAAATTATTGAAATACTTACTATATCTGCAATTAAAATTGGTATCCTTCATTGACTATTACTAACTTTAAAAAATCAGTAATTTTCTAATGATCCCCATATTCTAGATACTGCCTAATTCTAAGGCAACTTAAAGTATTATTCCTTGGCTCCCATATAATTTTTGACTTTGCTAAAACTTAACTACTAATAACTCCCTTGGATCCCTGGTAGTTACTATTTAACCATAACACTGGCTTAATAACAGAAGAAAGTTGCCAATTTAAATACAACCATGAAGTATGAGGACAGCTATAAAACAAACACATGGATTTCATTGATGACTGAAATTAAATCACACCTAGTGTTTTCCTGTTCAAAAAAGCAAACAGGAAATCATGCAATTTTATGTTATCAAAGGCTTAATTCATTTACAATCTATTTTATTCCATTTTATTTTAATTAGCTTTATGGTATTATTTATCTTTAGTGGAAATTAAATATAACTAATAGAGTTAGTTAAATAGAATTAAAGCATTTTCCCTGGCAAAGAAAATTTACAGCAAGTTTGTGGTTTTTAAAAATAAAAATAACAAAGCGTTGACTACAATGAAAATGATTTAAAGGTAACTCATCTTTTTTATATAACTCATTAAATGAAATATTAAAGATTGACTATGTTGCCAGTCATTGATAGAAATTTGTTGTCTATTCATGGTTAAAAGTATCTATGGAAGGTTCAAGTTTTTTCAGTGTCCAGATGTGTACAGGACAATAGGAATGTTCATATTTATTTTCCTGGAATTTTTTACAGCTTTTCTTAGGCATGTAATCACTCTAGGAAGGATATGAGATTTTTTAATTATTCAATTCACACATACACACACATAATTATTAATTTAGTGAAAACAAAAAGAATATGAGCTTTCTTATACCTAGGAGCAAAATTCATTTCTTCAACCCAGGCACACAAAAAAATAAGTCTCACATATATGAAGTCAAGGTCTTGCATAGAAATTCTTAATCAGTGGATACTTTTTACCTGGTAGCCACTCAGTAGTCTCTTCGCTCTTTTCCTCATTGCTTTTAAATTGAAAAAAAGTTAAGGAAAAAAATGACACTCTGCTCCTCTGGTAATTTCTAGAATTGCAATTAGTGAGGAAAGATATTTGAGAAAGTTATCTTCCACTAGTCTTCTTTTCTTGGATATGTAAGGTGAAATAAGTGTGTGTGTGTTTGTGTGTGTGTGTGTGTGCCATATTCATAGAAGTCAGAATGCATCATTTCTACAAAATAAGAATTAGAATCAATCTCCTCTGCCAAGAACTTGAACTTTGGACTAAAGTGTAAATCAACATTGATCAAAAATAATTGAAATCCAAAAGGTGAAGAAATTTTGCAAGACCACTTCCCTGCTCCAAATGAGTTTAAGTTCCACTGCCAGAAGAAATTCATTCCAGGGCATTGTGGTAACACAGAGATGAAAAGATGTCAGTTACTTTTAAGAAATCAGAAAATTTTACAAGAATAGTGCCAGACAGAGAAATGCAATTATGCAATTTTAGTTTTAAAAGGAATAAAATAGTGGATTCTGCAAACAACAAGCCAAGAAGATTTGGTGTTAATTCTGAATAACATTGTAGTTATCTATTTATCATTTATTTATTTATTTATTTATTTGCTGTGCAGTAGATCGTTTGAACTTATTCTTTTTTTATTTATTTCAATAGGTTTTGGGGGAACAGGTAGTGTCTGATTACATGAATAAGTTCTTTAGTGGTGATTGCTGAGATTTTGGTGTGCCCATCACCTGAGCAGTGTACACTCTACCTAAAGTGTTGTCTTTTATCCCTCACTCCTTCCCACCCTTTCCCTGAAACGCCAAACTCCATTGTGTCATTCCTATGTCTTCACATCTTCATAGCTTAGTGCCCAGCCCACTTATGAGTAAGAACATATTATATTTGGTTTTCCATTTGAGTTACCTCGCTTTGAATAGTGGTCTCAAATTCCATCCAGGTTGCTGCAAATGCCATTATTTCATTCCTTTTTATGGCTGAGCAGTATACACACAAACACACACACATATATGTGTGTGTGTGTATTTGTATCACATTTTGTTTATCCACTCCTTGATTAATGGGCATTTGGGCTGTACTTTATTTTAGCAATTGCAAGTTTTGCTGCTATAAATATGTCTGTGTAAGTATCTTTTCGTATAGTGACTTATTTTCCTCAGAGTAGATACCTAGTAGTGGGATTGCTGGATCAAATGCTAGATCTGCTTTTAGTTCTTTAAAGTATCTCCACACTGTTTTCCATAGTGGTTTTACTAGTTTACATTCCCACCAACAGTGTAAAAGTGTTCCCACATCCACACTATCTTCTATTATTTTTAAACTTTTTGATTATGGCCATTCTTGAAGGAGTAAGGTGGTATTGCATTGCGGTTTTAATTTGCATTTCCCTGATAATTAGTGATATTGAGCATTTTCTCATGTGTTTGTTGGCCATTTGTATACCTTCTTTTGAGAATTGTCTATACATGTCCACTTTTGATGGGATTTTTTTTTCTTGCTGATTTGTTTGTGTTCCTTGTAGGTGCTGGATATTAGTCCTTTGTTGGATGTATATGTTGTGAAGGTTTCTCCCACTCTGTGGGTTGTCTGTTTACTCTGCTCATTATTTATTTCTGTTCAGGAAGCTCTTTAGCTAATTAAGTCCCATCTATTTATCTTTACTTTTGTTGCCTTTGCTTTTGGGTTCTTGGTCATGAAGTCTTTGCCTAAGCCAATGTCTAGAAGGGTTTTTCCAATGTATCTTCTAGAATTTTTATGTTTTCAGGTCTTAGATTTAAGTCTTTGATCCATCTTGAGATGATTTTTGTATAAGGTGAGTGATGATCCAGTTTCATTTTTTTACATGTGGCTTGTCAGTTACTCCAGCACCACTTGTTGAATAGGGTGACCTTTTCTCATTTTATATTTTCGTTTACTTTGTCTAATATCAGTTGACTGTAAGTACTTGACTATATTTCTGGGGTTTCTATTCCATTCCATTGGTCTATATGCCTGTTATTATACCAGTACCATGCTGTTTTGGTGACTATAGCCTTATAGTATAGTTTGAATTTGGGTAATGTGGTGCCTCCAGATTTGTTCTTTTTGCTTAGTCTTGCTTTGACTATGTGGGCTCTTTTTGGTTCCACATGAATTTTAGGAATTTTTTTTTAGTTATTTGAAGGGTGATTGTGGTATTTTGATGGGAATTGCATTGAATTTGTAGATTGCTTGTGGCAGTGTGGTCATTTTCACAATACTGATTCTTCCCATCCATGAGCATGTGGTGTGTTTCCATTTGTTTGTGTCATCTATGATTTTTTTTCAGCAGCGTTTTGTAGTTTTCCTTGTAGAGGTCTTTCATGTCCTTGGTTAAGTATATTCCTAAGCTTGTTTGTTTGTTTGTTTTTTGCAGCTGTTGTAAAAAGAGGTGAGTTCTTACTTTGTTTCTTAGCTTGGTCACTGTTGGTGTATAGCAGGCTACTGATTTGTGTACATTAATTTCATATCCTGAGACTTTGCTGAATTCATTTATCAGATATAGGACCTTTTTGGATAAGTCTTTAGTGTTTTTGAGGTATATGATCATATCATCAGCAAACAATGACAGTTTGACTTCATCTTTACTGATTTGGATGTTATTCATTTCTTTCTTGTCTGTTTGCTCTGGCTAGGACTTCCAGTGCTATGTTGAATAGAAGTGATGAAAATGGGCATCCTTGTCTTGTTCCAGTTCTCAGGAGGAATGCTTTCAACTTTTCCTCATTCAGTATAATGTTAGCTGTGGATTTGTCATTGATGGCTTTTATTACCATAAGCTATGTCCCTTCTATGCCAATTTTGAGGAGCGTTTTAATCATAAAGTGATGCTGAATTTTGTCAAATGCTTTTCCTGTATCTATTGAGATGATCTTGTGATTTTCGTTTTTAATTCTGTTTATGTGGTGTGTCACATTGATTGACTTGTGGATATTAAGCCTTCCCTGCATCGCTTGTATGAAACCCACTTGATCATGGTGGATTATCCTTTTGATACA
This sequence comes from Pongo abelii, assembly GCF_028885655.2. Lineage (NCBI taxonomy): Eukaryota > Metazoa > Chordata > Mammalia > Primates > Hominidae > Pongo > Pongo abelii. The sequence goes on from NC_071991.2 coordinate 123,586,078, forward strand.
CTGTTGGGTTTGGTTAGCTAGTATTTTATTGAGGATTTTTACGTCCATGTTCATCAGAGTCTGTGGTCTGTAATTTTCTTTTTCTTTTTGGTATCAATTCTTCTTTGAATGATAGAATTCAGCTGTGAATTCATCTAGTCCTGGACTTTTTTTATTGGCAATTTTTTTATTACCATTTCAGTCTCACTGCTTGTTATTGGTCTGTTCAGAGTTTCTATGTCTTCCTGGTTTAATCTAAGACAGTTGTATATTTCCAGGAATTTGTCCATTTCCTCTAGGTTTACTAGTTTATGCACATAAAGGTATTCATAGAAGCCTTGAATAATCTTTTGTGTTTCTGTGGTATTGAATGTAATATCTGCTGTTTTGTTTCTATTGAGCTTATTTGAATCTTCTCTCTTCTTTCCTTGGTTAATCTTATCAATGGTCTATCAATTTTATTTATCTTTTCGAAGAACCAACCTTTTGTTTCATTTATCTTTTGTATTTTTATGTTACTGTTGTTTTCATTTCATTCAGTTCTGCTCTGATCTTTATTTCTTTTCCCCTGCTGTGTTTGGATTTGGTTTGTTTTTGTTTCTCCAGCTCCTTGAGGTGGACCTTAGATTTTCTATTTGTGCTCTTTCAGGCTTTTTGATGTAGGCGTTTAATGCTAGGAACGTCTCTCTTTGCACTGCCTTTGCTGTATTCCAGAGGTTTTGATAGGTTGTGTCACTATTATCATTCAGTTCAAAGAATTTTTAAATTTCCATCTTGCTTTCATGGTTGACCTAATGATCATACAGGAGCAGGTTATTTAATTTCCATGTACTTGCATGGTTTTGAGAGTTCCTTTTGGAGTTGATTTTCAATTTTATTCCACTGTGGTGTGAGAGAGCACTTGCTATAATTTTGATTTTCTTAAATTTGTTGAGACTTGTTTTGTGGTCTAACATATGGTCTATCTTGGAGAATGTTCCATGTGCTGATGAATAGAATGTATATTCTGCAGTTGTTGGGTAGAATGTTCTGCAAATATCTGTTAAGTCCATTTGTTCTAGGGTATAGTTTAAGCACATTGTTTCTTTATTGGCTTTCTGTCTTGATGACCTGTCTAGTGCTGCCAGTGGAGTATTAAAGTCCCCTACTATTATTGTGTTGCTATCTCATTTCTTAGGTCTAGTGGTAATTGTTTTACAAATTTGGGAGCTGCAGTGTTAGGTGCATATATATTTAAGATCATGATAGTTTCCTGTTGGACTAGTCCTTTTATTATTATATAATGTCCCTCTTTGTCTTTATCAACTGCTATTGCTTTAAAGTTTGCTTTGTCTGATATAAGAATAGCTACTCCTGCTTGCTTTTGGTGTCCATTTGCATGGAATATCTTTTTCCACCCCTTTACCTTCAGTTTATGTGAGTCCTTATGTGTTAGGCGAGTCTCTTGAAGAGAGCAGATACTTAGTTGGTGAAATCTTATCCATCTGCCATTCTGTCATATAAGTACCACGCACTAACCGATTGCTCCACTGGAGCTCCCCATCTGCCCTTCTGTATCTTTTAAGTGGAGCATGTAGGCCATTTAAATTCAATGTTAGTATTGAGATGTGAGTTACTATTCTATTTGTCATGCTATTTGTTGCTTGAATACCCTGGATTTTTTTCATTGTGTTGTTATTTCATAGATCCTGTGAGATTTATGCTTTAAGGAGATTCTATTTTGGTATATTTTTAGGATTTGTTTCAAGATTTAGAACTCCTTTTTGCAGTTATTGTAATGCTGGCTTGATAGTGGCAAATTCTCTCAGCATTTGTTTGTCTTTAAAAGACTTTATCTTTCCTTCATTTATGAAGCTTAATTTCCCTGGATACAAAATTCTTGGCTGATAATTATTTTGCTTAAGGAGGCTAAAAATATGACTGCAATCCCTTCTAGCTTGCAGGGTTTCTGCTGAGAAATCTGCCATTAATCTGATAATTTTCCTTTATTGGTTACCTGAGGCTTTTGCCTCACAATTCTTAAGATTCTTTCCAAAGTCCTGACTTTAGATAACCTGATGACTATGTGCCTAGGCAATGAACTTTTTGCAATGAATTTCCCAGGTGTTCTCTGAGCTTCTTATATTTGGATGTCTAGATCTCTAGCAAGGCCTGGGAAGTTTTCTTCGATTATTCCCTCAAATAAGTTTTCCAAATTTTAGATTTATCTTCTTCCATGGGAACACCAATTATTATTAGGTTTTGTCATTAAACATAATCTCAAACTTCTTGGAGGCTTTGTTCCTTTTTCTTTTTTAAAAAAATTATTTTCTTTGTCTTTGTTGCATTGGGTTAATTCAAAAGCCTAGATTCGCTTAATTGGTGACCTTTTGAATTCTTTTTCTCGCAATTCAGAGATTTTGTCTTGGTTTGGATCCATTGCTTGTGAGCTGGTGTAATATTTTGGGGGGTGATAAAGAACCTTGTTTTGCCATATTACCAAGAATTGTTTTTCTGGTTCCTTTTCACTTAGGAAGACTATATCAGAGGGAAGATCTGGGACTCAAGGGCTGCTGTCCAGATTCTTTTGTCCGATAGGGTACTCCCTTGATGTAGTGCTCTCCGCTTTTCCATACGGATGGGGATTTCTGAAAGTCACACTGCAGTGATTGTTATTTCTCTTCTGGATTAGCCACCCAGCAGAGATACTGAGCTCTGGACTTGTACTGGGGAATGTTTACAAAGAGTCTTGTGATGTGATTCATCTTCAGGTCTCTCAGTCATGGATACCAGCACTTGCCCCAGTGGAAGTAGTAGGGGAGTGAAGTGGGACTTTCTGAGGGTCCTTGGTTGTATTTTTGTCAAATGTACTAGTTTTGTGTTGGCTGGTCTCCAGCCAAGAGGTGGTGCTTTCAAGAGTGCATCAGCTGTGGTAGTATAGGGAGGATCAGGTGGTGTGCTGGGCCCTAGAGCTCCCAATAGATTATTATGCCTTTTGTCTTAGGCTATAAGGACGGGCAGGTAGAGAAAGACCATCGGGTGGGGGCAGGGCTAGGCATGTCTGAGCTCAGACTCTCCTTTGGTGGGGGTTGCTGTGGCTGCTGTGGGGAATGAGGGTGTGGTTCTTAGGCCAATGGAGTTATGTTCTTATTGGGGATTATGGTTGCCTCTGCTGTGTCACATAGATCACCAGGGAATTGGAGGAAAGCTGGCAGTCTCACCCACCTCCCATGCAGCCCACAGGCCAAAAGGCCTGTCGCACTCCCACTGTGCCCCGCAAAACACTGAGTTTATTTCTAGGCAGCCTGTGAGCCAGGCTGAGAACTTGCCCCAGGCTATAAGCCTCCCAGATGAGAAAGCAAGCTGACTCACAGTTCTCCATCTGTCCCACAGAGCCTGCAGGGGCAATCCACCTCTTTCCTTCAAAGGGTCTATGGATTCTCTTGGTTTTCGTGGTATGTTTCTGCAGTAGTTCTTGGAGCAAAAGTTCACGATGGGAGTCTCCACACGCTGCTCTGTCCATCTGAGTGGGAGCTGCAAGTTATTCCTGCCTTCTCTCAGACATTTTCCCCAGAATCTTGATAACATTTTTAAAAGAATTAGCAAAAAATAGGTTGCTAACACTTCATAAACAATATTTATGAAAACTATATAATATACTCATAAGAACTAAATACTTTCAGAAGAAGCTTGTTACGTTTTAGGGGGAGAGTGAGCATGGTTTCCAGAATAATGGATCAAAGAACTATGGTAATAAACAGTGTATGAACGTTAGCAAAGTAGTTCATATGATTTTTTAAATAAGAAAAATGATTTGGTTGAGTAATCTTTTTAGAAGGGTAGATTCACAGGATGATTCACTCAGAAAAAAGATGTATCTTTTGGCATTATGTAAGGGTCCAGTTCTCAGTCATTTCTTAATTCATTATGAAGGAAACGTTTATTGAATGACTGCTATATGCCAAATACCTAGGAAAAAGGGATTTACCATCAATTTTAGAGAGATGTAAATAATCAAAAAAATTACAATGTGGGTGGTGTGGGGGTCTGTAAAAAAAAAAAAAAAAAAAGATTGAAGGGGTCTGTAAATACATGTGAAAGTGGAAGGGATTCAAAGAAAGATCTACAGAAAAGTTGACTCCTGAGCCGAGTTGTTGAGTAAACACACAGTTAAGATTATTTTGAAATTAAGAAGAAGGCTATGGGGAGGGCAATAAGCTAATACAAATAGAATTGGGCAAGAGGATGCCCAGTTCACTCAGGAAATTGCAAGTAAATAATAAAGCAAGGCACAATGATAAAGATGCGAGCCTAGTATTGTAATAAGGATTCAAAAAAAAAAGTACAACATAAACCAAGGCATGCTAAGAAGTTTACATTTCATTTTAAAAGTTATAGGTAAGTATTTAAACGAGAATTAAGATGAATTTGTCAATCTTAAAGATCAATCTAATGGAATAAAAGAAGACTGAAAGATGGGATGCAAGAAAAACAGTTGAGAACTTAGCACAATCATTCAGGTAGGAGACGTGACACCCTAAGACAAAGACATGCATTGAGAACGGAGGAAAGGAGAAATCTTTTTAAAAGAGAGGTTGATTATTCACCCAGCTAATATTTATTGAGTATTTACTTTGTGTACGTGGCTAGGCATTGCTGCTTCAGTGCTGAAAGTCCTGATTCTACTGTTGCCTTCTGGGAGCATATAGTCCTTGAAGGAACAGCAACAAATGCCTTGCAGTGAGTGCTTGCTAGATGCTAGGTACTGTGCCAAATATGCGTTTAATTCTAAATTCTAAATTATTTCTAAATTAATTCTAAATTCTAAATTAATTCTAAATTAATCCTCTACCATCCTGTGGGGCATGTGTTAGAATCCCCAGATAGTCAGATGGGAAAAAAGAGGCCCAGAAAGTTGTAAGCGATTTGCCCAAATGGCTAATGATTATACAGATGAGGCAAGCCTGGCTCTAATAAGGTCCTTACTTTTAATCACTGAGATCAGATTGAGAGGTACTTACATAAAATTTCTATCATTCAAGTTTCAGTCAGGTAAAGGGAGCCCATTCCAGTCAAGTAAATGAGGAATGACAACTAGAATAAAAGGTGATTGAGGAGCAAGGAGGACAAAAAAATGAATGGGAAAAATCCCAGAGATTAGTAACTGCAGGAAATTATTACCACCCTTAGAGCTGGAGGTACAAAGAGAGGAGGAAACCTTGCCAAAGCTGTCCTCAGCTTTGTCCCATCTTAGTAGGAACCACAAAGAACATGCAGTCATTTCAAAAGGCAAGGGAAGAGATCTTTCTCCCCAGTTTCTCTCTCTCTTTGTATGTTGTTTATTTTGTTTTAAGTTGTGATAAGAACCCTTAAGATGAGATCTACCCTATTAACAAATTTTAAGTGCACAATACAGAATAGTTAACTATAGGCACGATGTTACACAACAATCCACTAGAATGCATTCATCTCGCATAACTGAAACTGAAACTTCATAGCCATTAAACAGAACCTCCCCATTTCCCTCTCACCCCAGCCCTGGACAACCACCATTCTACTCTCTGTTTCTATGAGTTTGACTATTTTGTATACCTCATATGAGTGGAATCATGTAGTATTTGTCCTTCTGTAACTGGTTTATTTCACTTAGCATAATGCCCCCCAGGTTAATCCATGCTGTCACATATTTCAGGGTTTACTTTTTTATTAAAACTGAACAGGACTTCATTGTGTGTATTTGCCACATTTTTTCTATTCATCTTTCAATAGACATTTATGTGGTTTCCATATCTTGGCTATTTTGAATATTACTGTAATAAACATGGAAGTACAAATATCTCTTCAAAATCCTGTTTCAATTCTTTTGGCTATATACCCAGAAGTGGCATTTCTGAGTCATATGATAGTTCTATTTTTAATTTTGAGAAACCTCTCTACTATTTTTCATAGCAGCTGCACCATTTTACATTCCCAAAAATAGTGTACAAAGACTCCAATTTTCCAAATCTTTGCCAATATTTATCTTTTTTATTCCTGTTTTGGATAGTGGTCATCTTAAAGGGTGTAAGCTGGCATCTCATCATGGTTTTAATTTGCATTTCCCTGATGATTAGTGACACTGAGCATCTTTTAATATACCTGTGAGCTATTTGTTTGTCTCCTTTGAAGCAATGACTATTCAAGTCCCTTGCCTATTTTTAAATCAGGTTATTTGTGTCTTTGCTATTGAATTGTGGACATTCTTTATATATATGGATATTAACCCCTTGTGAGATATGTAGTTTGCAAATATTTTCTGCCATTCTGTTGGGTGACTTCAAATTCTGTTGGTTGTCTCCATTGCTGTACAAAGCTTTTTAGTTTGATGTGGTACCACTTGCCTACTTTTTATTTTTGTTGCTTGTGATTTTAGTGTCATATACAAAAAAATCATTGCCAAGACCAATGTCAGGAAGATTCCCCCATGTATTCTTTTATGACTCTTACTGTTTTCAATCTTATGGTTAAATCTTTAATAGTTTTCCATCTTTTTATGTATGGTATAAGGTTCTAATTTCATTATATTGCATGTGATATCCAGTTTTCCAAACACCATTTGTTGTAGAGACTATTCTTTCCCTATTGTGTGTATTTTTTATACTCTTTGCAAAGATCAGTTAACTGTTCCTGTGTGCATATTTTTCTATGCACTATTCTGTTCCATTCAACACTCTTTTATGATAAAAACTCTTAACTGGTATAGAAAGAATTTACCTCCATATAATAAAGATCATATATGAAAAGCCCACAACTAACATCATACTCAACAGTGAAAAACTGAAAGCTTTTCCTTTAAGATTTGGAGCAGGTAAGGGTGCTCACTCTCACCGCTTCTATTCAATGAGGTCCTAGCCAGGGTAAAGAGGCAAGAAAAAGAAATAAATGACATCCAAATTAAAAATGAAGAAATTAAACAATCTGTGTTTGCAAAAGACATAATTTTATATGTAGAAAACCCTAAGGATGCTGCCTGCACACACACACACACACACACACACACATGCACACACACACACACACACACACACACACACACAACTGGTAGAATAAACAATTCAGTAAACATATAGATACAAAATTGATATTCGAAAATAAGTTATGTTTCTATACACACTAACAATGAAATGTCAAAAAAAAAAACTTTAAAAAATTCCATATACAATAGCATTAAAAATAATAAAGCATCTAGGGATAACCAGGACTTATACACTGAAAACTATATAACATTTATTAAAATAATTTTAAAAGACACAAATATATAGAAAGACATCCTGTCTTCATGGATTAGAAGACTTTAATATCATTCAAATGTCCATATATGTCCAAGCCATCTCCTGATTCAATACAATCCCTATCAAAATATCAATGTAAATTTTTACAAAAATATAAAAGATAAATCCTACCATTCATATGGAACCACGAAAAAACCCAAATAGCCAGAGAGATCTTGAAAAAAAAATAATAACAAAGCTGGAGGGATTACACTTCCTGGAAAAAAAAATGTGTGTGTGTGTGTGTATACATACATATATATGTGCGTGTGTACATATATATATATGTATATCTCAAAATGGGTTACAAAATTATAGTAGTTAAAGGAATATGGTTCTCCTCTTCTAACTCTAGTCCTTGACTCTATTCCCCTACAATGTTTCCCGATGGCTGAACATAACCCAAAGGCAGAAGTGAGCTGGTATGAGAAGCAAGGAAAGGAGTATGCAAAATTGTCCCTCCACCTCTCTGAGGTAGAAATTGTATGCTCCTCCATGGTGTTTGAACTTTATCTATAGATGTTTTTGAAGTATTAAGTTTTCTAAAATAGTGAATGGTAGGTTAAGATCTGTCTTTTAAATAGATCACATTCCAATTGTAGTGTGGTTAATAAAACTGAAGAAAGCAAGACTGAAATTCGAGAAGCCAGCTAGAAGACTGCATTTGTTTAGAGAGTACTCAAGTGCCATAGTGATACCATTAACACAGAAAGGGAACAGGTGTGCACGAGCATATTAGGCTAAGAAAAAAAAGTCGTGGGTTTGGAAATACTAAGTTTAAGGTGTTTCAAAGCGGACCTGAAGAGTAGAGAGTCTGTAGCTCAAAAGTGGTCAGAAGGGAATGTTTATCTTTGAAAGCTATTGGTGAATATACAAAGTAGTTGAGGTTATTGGCGTGGTTGAGACAATTTAGAGTGAAAAGAGAAATATAATGTCAAGATGTTCCCAGAATTTTATCATTGATTCTAACAAGTGTAAGAAGTAATAATTTTCTCCATAACATTTTGTAAAAAATACAGTGTCTACGGATCAATGAGTATAGAGCAGTAGAAGAAAACTAAGTGGTCTGTGAAGGGCCCTCTTTTGTCCATTTAGTGCCTCTAAGAGGCAGTGAGCTAAGTAAAAGCAGGAAGCCCAAAGAAAGGATAAATAATTTGCAACCTTTCTAAACAGAGAGAGGATAACATCAAATATGAAGAATATGTGAAATATCTCTCCTAAAAATCAATTCTACTTTGAAATATCAAATTTTAATGTTTCAATAGATTTTAATTTCTATAGAAATAGACTAGATAATGTGGTCCTTTGTCCTGTAGATAATAAGCATGCTCTCTAGATGTAGAGATGTTTTCACTCATATCCTGAAAGAATAGGTTAACACAAAGTCAAGATTTCAATCCAAGAAATTTTATATAGATATAAACATTTGTTAATGTATGTGCATATGAATATATACCATTAAAAAAGTTTGCCTAGAGCAATAGTATCTACTGATTTTAAATACCCCACAATAATATGAAGCAAACAGGCGATGCAAAATGTTATAATGGGAACATTTCTCAGTTCTAGAACATTTTAAGTATCACAAAAAGGTAACACCTGAAAATTCATGGAAACAATGTAGAGAGCTACGTATTTATGAGTGGAAACCAGGGACTTAAATGATTACTTGATGAATCACAGAACATTTTAAAAATAACTGGGAAATCATGGGCCAAAGAAACACCCTTCCCAACAGAGCAATTTTAAAATACATTAATATGCAAGTTATTTATACACATTCACCCATACACATATTTTAAGAACTATTCAATATCCTAAAAGCAATCACAAAATCAGTCTTCAGCTTAATCCTCATCTGCATTTTAATGATTTCAAAATATAGCCATGTTACAGAGTTTGAGGTTGCATGTTGCTACATTACTAGTTTCATAGCATTGTGGCTTTCCATCTTGGTAGCAATAAATTCTAGTAAATAGAGCCATTAACAGCATTTTATAGGGTCAAATGGAGCTATGGCACTAGAAATGTGGTGCTAAGTAAAATTTGAAGGATACTATGTTACACTCAACTATTTATTAAAGCATTAAAATCAGGTCTTCTCAGGGATGTTTTGATTGTTTTTCATGATCTATTCTCTCTTTGACAGTTCTAGCTTTTATGTAGCAATTTGAGGGAAAAATGATTACCTAAGGTTTAACAAAGTTTGAAGTTTGCATTAAAATATGAGCTTTATAAAAGTATACACTGCACTAGAAGTAATTAAAACTAGTTTAAAACTATTCATGATCATACTTACACATGTCTATATTGTATTAAAATTTGAAAAAATGTTATAATGATTTTGAATATGTACAACATATGGAGCATCTTTAATTAATAAAATTCAGTAAAACTGCAATTCTTTAGTTCTTCAAGAATGTGTCAAAAATTAGTTTTGTAATAAAATGCAATGCCAATATAATATTACCAACCTTTAGTTCTAAAAATTGTTCTTTGCTCACCTAGGCATCTTTTTAGGTTGTAAAAACTTACTATAATAAATTTTATTACATATATGTAATTGTAATCTATAACCATAAAAATGAAAAACTTGTATAGATTTCAATTTTCTATTTTGTCTTAAGCTTCAAAAAAGAACTTATTTTTAAAATTATGAAATACATTATTATATTTTAAATATCTTACAATGTCAATTAACGTAATTTGGAAAGATACTAGTGCTGAAAATAACTCTAGTATTGTACCAGTAAGTGATATGCTGTACATTAGCAGTGATATGGAAAATTATTTCAGTTTGCTCATAAACAAATATTTTATACAGGCAAAATGTGTTTATTTTAATGCAAATAAAAATAATTGAGTTAAATTTTATACACATGATTTTATAGATATTATTAATTGAGATGAGGATGAAGTAGGAATTTAAGTTTTAAAAGGTGAATGGATTTAAAACAACGTTGAGTAAGTAATACCACAGGTGGCATGTGGTGGACCACACCCCCTATCTCCTTTATAATTACACTAATTAGAATATAATTGAGTACACAAATAATATGAAAGCATTTTATAATTAATTTTTTAAGAAAAATCTTACACACTACCTTAATCAATAAGCTCAAAACAAACAAAACTAACAATAGCCAAATAGATGCATATTCTTGCCCTTTCTAGAAATAAAAGGAAAGGCATATTGTCTTAACTCAAATCACCTATGCAATTTTTATTAATAAGAGTGAGTGCTTATTTTTAATAAATTTTGATAAAATTGTTTCTATATTAATTTCCTTACTAAATGAAAGTTTTAAATAATGTGAGCATTTTTTAAATCTTACTTCCCATATTTTTATGTTTTGTTCTGATACCTTTGCATGCCTCTTCTTACATAAACATTTCAAAAATGGTTTCATAATTTACATGCATTTATTTTTTAATGTATTTCTTGAGCATAATGATTTTGGTTGTGCTTACATTTTTGATGTGTATTCTCTCCAAAACAAATGCAAGACAAAAAATTCAATAGGTAGCTTAAAGCAATTGTCTTGCATATTCCATGAAACTTTTCCCCATGGATCCTAGAAAAATATAAGAAAATTTAAAAAGTATATTGCTGTTTTTTATTCTCTTTTGGAGGATTTATAATGAGATATGCTTTCATTAAGATGTCTCTCAGGAAGTGCTAGCCTTTTAGTAACCATAAATTTTGATAACTCATCGCTATGTAGTGGAATTTAGTTGATTTTTAATGTAAATAAAATGTTCTCCTTTTTGAAGTCTGTAAAAGTAGAAACTTTGTATGGGTGCTCTTTCATGTATCTATCTATGAAGTTTGCCCTAAGATCTTTTGACCTTCATTGCCATGTAAAAATATTCTTAGTTGAATAAATTGTGCTAGTCCATTTTGCATTGTTGTAAAGAAATACCTGAGGCTGGATAATTTATAAAGAAAAGAAGTTTGTTTTGGCTCATAGTTCTGCAGGATGTATAAGAGGTATGATGCTGCCATCTGCTTCTGGTGAGGCCTCAGGAAGCTTAGAATCATGGTGGAAGGCTACCTGACTTCAAACTATACTACAAGGCTACAGTAACCAAAACAGCATGGTACTGGTACCAAAATAGAGATATAGACCAATGGAACAGAACAGAGCCTCAGAAATAATACCACACATCTACAACTATCTGATCTTTGACAAACCTGACCAAAACAAGAAATGGGGAAAGGATTCCCTATTTAACAAATGGTGCTGGGAAAACTGGTTAGCCATATGTAGAAAGCTGAAACTCGATCCCTTCCTTACACCTTATACAAAAATTGATTCAAGATGGATTAAAGACTTAAATGTTAGACCTAAAACCATAAAAACCCTAGAAGAAAACCTAGGCAATACCATTCAGGACATCGGCATGGGCAAGGACTTCATGTCTAAAACACCAAAAGCAATGGCAACAAAAGCCAAAATTGACAAATGGGATCTAATTAAACTAAAGAACTTTTGCACAGCAAAAGAAACTACCATCAGAGTGAACAGGCAACACACAGAATGGGAGAAAATTTTTGCAATCTACTCATCTGACAAAGGGCTAATATCCAGAATCTACAAAGAACTCAAAGAAATTTACAAGAAAAAAACAAACAACCCCATCAAAAAGTGGGTGAAGGATATGAACAGACACTTCTCAAAACAAGACATTTATGCAGCCAACAGACTCATGAAAAAATGCTCATCATCACTGGCCATCAGAGAAATGCAAATCAAAACCGCAGTGAGATACCACCTCACACCAGTTAGAATGGCAATCATTAAAAAGTCAGGAAACAACAGGTGCTGGAGAGGATGTGGAGAAATAGGAACACTTTTACACCGTTGGCGGGGCTGTAAACTAGTTCAACCATTGTGGAAGACAGTGTGGCGATTCCTCAGGGATCTAGAACTAGAAATACCATTTGACCCAGCCATCCCATTACTGGGTATATACCCAAAGGATTAGAAATCATGCTGCTATAAAGACACGTGCACACATATGTTTTGCGGCACTATTCACAATAGCAAAGACTTGGAACCAACCCAAGTGTCCAACAATGATAGACTGGATTAAGAAAATGTGGCACATATACACCATGGAATACTATGCAGCCATAAAAAATGATGAGTTCATGTCCTTTGTAGGGACATGGATGAAGTTGGAAATCGTCATTCTCAGCAAACTATCACAAGGACAAAAAAACAAAACATCACATATTCTCACTCATAGGTGGGAATTGAACAATGAGAACACTTGGACACAGGAAGGGGGACATCACACACCAGGGCCTGTTGTGGGGGAGGGGGAGGGGGGGCGGGATAGCATTAGAAGATATACCTAATGTTAAATGATGAGTTAATGGGTGCAGCACACCAACATGGCACATGTATACATATGTAACAAAGCTGCACGTTGTGCACATGTACCCTAGAACTTAAAGTATAATAATAAAAAATAAAATCATGGCGGAAGGCAAAGTGCGAGCCGGTACATCACAGGGCAAGAGAGGGAGCAAGAGAGAGGCCAGGCTTTTTTAAAACCATCAGCTCTTGCCTGAACTGACAGAGCAAAAATTCACTTATTACTATGGGGAGGAAACCAAGCCGTTAACAAGCGATCCACCCTGATCACCCAAATACCTCCCACCATACCCCACCTCCAACATTGGAGATCATATTTCAACATGAGATTTAGAGGAGACAAACATCCCAACTATATCAAAGTTATATTTTTCTGTGTCAAGGATATGAAAAAAATAACAAGTTATTTGGCAATTTCCCAAATATTCAAAATCCAGCCATATGAATTGTTTATTAGGAAAGCCCTAATCTCTTTTTCCCTCCTTCAGAATTGTAGCCATTTTGTGTATGACACTTCATAACAATGAAGGGAGAGAAGCAGAGAGATGAAATAAAAACCTTAATCATATTATTTGCACACTGATTGACATAGAACTTAACTAAACTTTCCAAAACTAAAATAAAGTACTTGAATGTGAGATTTCTATGTACGGGCTATCCATAGCCTCTTTTAGGATACCAATTGAAATTTTACTACAGCTAATTAAAATTGCAATGAGATACCACCACAACCTATTAGAATGGCTTTAAAAACAAAATAATGACCATATCAAGTACTGGTGACAATACAGAGCAACTGGAGCCCTCATACATCATGGATGGGAATGCAAACTGGAGCAACCACTTTGGAAAATAATTTTTCAGTCTTTTATGACATTAAATGTACACTTACCATATGACCCAGAAATTCTATTCCTAGCTGTTTAACAAATTAGAAATAAAAATTTATTCACACAAAACATTATGTGAATGTGTATACCATAGTACCTCAACTTCATTACAATTAAGCATACCGATAAGCATCAAATTATGGAATACTAATTGGCAATAACAAGAAATGCACAAATGATCCACCAGTAATGTAGATAAATATCAAATGTACCATGTTAAGTAAAAGAAGCCAGCCTCAGAAGGATACATGCTACATGGTTTAGTTCATATGACATTCTAGAAAACCAATCTGTAGGAATAAGACACAAATCAATGGTGTCCATAGGCTGAGAATGGAAGGCAAGATTGTATATAAAGGAAGGGGAAATTTGGGGCCATGATGAAACTCTACTTTTTTATTATTGTGCTGAGTTCACAACCGCACATATTGTCAAAACTTTCAGAAACTGTGCACTTCAAAATGTTGAATTTTGCTGTGTATGAATTATACAATAATAAAAATATGGAAACATTGTCCTGTGATATAACAGATAGGAAAGTTTCTATTATCTTGCCTAAAATTAAGAAAGTGCTCAATGAATTGGATTTCCTAAAATTAAATTAGGGTCATGGAGGTTTAGCATTGCCTGAATCCATCGCATATGAAGATTTCCAGTGTTTCAATACAAATAATGGTCTCCTAACACATGGGAACTAATATTTTGTGTGTGTGGAATCACTTACATTTTATTCCATAGCATCAACTACATGAACTCTAAGTGGAACGTGCAAAGAAAATAAGGACGGGCAGTATATTTTAGATCAAAACTGATTTACAGGATTTGCTGCTCTGTGTTTCCACAGAATCTGACACATATTTTAGAATGCTTAGAATTTTAGAATGCTTTACATCATGAACCATAATCATTCACTTCAGAAATAAATGTTCAGTATTTTTACCTGCAACATGGAAGCTTACACAATATGTTAAGTGACAGGCCATTAAATAAATTGACATCAATTTGAATGTTAAACTTTATGGAATAGTGGCCATATTTATATCAGTGCCTGTGTTTGTGAGGAAATTGATTCATTCCTATCAGGGGAACCTAAAGCAGTCACTGAGTTTATTATGATGAACTTGCTACAAAACGTTTCTGTGGCTATCCTGGAGCAGCACAATGCATTGTAGAGCACACCATGTGGTCTTCTGATGGACCATATGATCCTTGCATTTTCAAATTTAATATTGAGTAAGCAAAGCATTTTGCAGCTGAAATATCAACTGAGATAATGTACTAAGATATATCAACATCTATATTTACTGGATTTTTTAAGTTAGTTTAATTCCCACAGTGACATTCTTTTACAATTATAAGACTTTTCACTATTGTTCCAAATCACAGTATAATCAAAGGAAAGCAAAAATTCTTATTTTACCTTTATGCCAATTTGCTCCGATGATTATTATAATTTTTTTGCACATTATTCATATGCTACTTTTGCAGTGAGCTTTTATCTACACATTAATGTTATAAAAACAATATTAAATAAAAATAGAGGAAGTTAAACTGGACTCCACACTTATGAGGCGGCATTTCTGTGAATACACTAGCCTTGGGAGGGCATAATACTGTACTGTTACAGCCTCTATTATTTTCTTAGCCACATTGTCAGGCTCACCAGGCTAAAATGTGCACTTTCTCTAATATATGCAATTTCCTTCAACATCTCCATTTAGATGTCCAATAAGTATTTAAAACTTTACATACATAAGGCTGAACTGTGGACTTACCACCCCAAAACCTGCTTGTCCTCTAGCAACCTGCACCTCAAGTTACAAGCAGATAGATCACTGACTTTCTACTTCCTCTGTTATCACACATGAAATCCATCAGTGAATCCCTTCAGCTTTACCTTCAAAATATATTCTAAATCCCACAATATCTACCATTACTATTAAATCCCAGTCATCACCATCTTTCACCTGAATACTGCAACAACCAAATGGCATTCTCACTCCCTCAGTAGGCTTTCTAAAGTCTATTCTCCATGATAGAGTCCTGATTTTTAAATATAAATTATTTCGCAGAATGCTACATTTTGTATCTTCCAAAAAGTGTCCATCTCAGGAGGCCATGAGAATGTGGCTGTCAGATCCCCAAAGGCAGGGAATGTAACTGACTGCTAATGCCCCTGCAGCCACCCTTGGAATCCATCACTCTTTAATGCTTTTTACACTTTCTAGGTATAGAAAGTTTCTAGATATGGGAAGTTTTCTAGTATAGAATCAGCATAACAGAGATACTGAGGCAGACTCATTCCTAGAGCCTACAAAAACCATCAGTAGCATCTTAAGGCTTTCCCTTAAGATTTGAAAAAAGAAAAGGGTATTTACTCACAACCTCTTCAACGTTGCATTGAAGGTCATAGTTCTGGGAAATAATACAAGAGAAAGAAATAAAAGGCATGATAATTGGAAAGACATATGTAAAACTGTCTTTATTTACAGATAACATGAAAGTTTACGTAGAAAATCTGAAGTAACCTAGAAAATGTTACAAGATCTAAACAATTAACTTAGCAATTCCACAGGATACAAGTTCAGTGTACAAAATCAATTGTATTTCTATATTTCAGCAACAAAAAATAGGAAATCAATTTTTAAAGAAAACTACCATTTAAATCACATTAAAATGAAAAATCTTAGGGATAAATTGACAAAATATGATCAAAACATGTAAGGTAAAATACACAAAATATTTTGGAGAAAAATTTTAAAAGGCACAAAGAAATGGAAAGATACAACCAAACATGAATCAAAGACTCAATATTATTAAATGGTAGTCCTTCCCAAAATTGATTGTAAATTCAACAAATACCAATTAAAATCACTCTTTTTTTGTACAAACTCACAAACTAATTAAGATTTTATGTTTACATGCAATGGATCTAAACTAAATCAAACAATTATGACAACAACAAAGATGGAGGATTTATACTATATAATTTTAAAACTTACTATAAAGCTACAATAATCTAGACAACATAGTTTGATGTAATAAATACATAGATCAATAGAACAGAAGAAGTAATTCATAAATAAACCTCCACATATATGACCAATTAATTTTCAACAAAGTGCTAAGGTGGTTCAATGGCCAAAGAATAATTTTTTCAAACTGTAATTGTGAAACAATTGGGTATCCATATGCAAAAATACAAAGATTGACCTTTACCACAGATTACGTTCCAAAATTAACTTCAAATAGATTGAGGACATAAAAATAGCAGGAAAAACATTGCATCTTCTAAAATAGAACACTTGAAAAATCCAAGTGGCTTTGAATGGGCAAGAATTTGTTAAGTAAGGTATAAAAAGTAAATTAAACTTTATCAAAATGTAAAATTTGTGTTCTTCAAAAATCACTGTTAAGAAAATGAACAAGTCAGAGAATGGGAGAAAATATTTGAAGACTACATATCCAGGAAAGGACTTATATCCTAAATACATAAACACAGTCAAACCTCCATATTCATAGGTTTTGCATATATGGAGTCAATCAACCACAGTTTGAAAATACTAAAAATAAATAAATACATTAAAATAGCAATACAACAATAAAAAAGCATAACAATGATTTACACACCGTTTGCATTGTTTTAGATATTATGAGTAATATAGAAATGGTTTAAAGTATGTGGAAAGATGTACATATTTTGTATGTCTATATTATGCCATTTTGTATAAGGTACTTGATTATCCACAGATTTTGGCATTAGTGAGGAGTCCTGGAATGACTATAATCCTTATAATGCAGTAATAAAAATGCACGGAGCCCAATATTTAAAATGTTGAATTGAAGAGACTTTTCACCAGAGAATATATACAAATGGCAAACACATAAAAAGATATGTAATATTATTAGTCATTAGGGAAATGTAAATCCAAGAAATAGTAAATGCTATAATGTGTATACTAGAATGACCAAAATTAAAATAACTGACAAAACCAACTTTGGAAAATGAAGTGGTACAACTGAAACTCTCATACATAGTAAGTTAAAATGCAAAATGGTGGTTACTTTGGGAAAGATTGTGAGTTTCTTGTAATGTTAAGCAATTACATATCTTATGTCCCAGAAATTCCATTTCTAGGTTTTTAACCCAAAAGAAAAAATATATTTTTATACAAAAATGTGACATGGATACGCATAAAAACATTATTTTTAGTACCCCAAAACTGAAAAAAACGAATGTCCACCAACTGATATATGTGTGAACAAGTTGTGGTATATGTAAACAATGAAACACTACTCATCAGTAAAAAGAACAAACTGCTAATAGATGCAACAACACGAATGAACTTCAAAAGTATTCAAAGTGAAAGAAGCCAGATGAAAACACTACAAACTATATGATTGAATTTCTTAAAATTATAGAAAAGGCAAAGATATACTGATACAATGCAGATTAGTGCTTGCCAAGGTGGATGGGAGGAAGAACTTTTGAGGAAATAAAAATGTTCTATGTTATGATTGCAATGATGGTTACACAGCAGTTCGTGTTTGGCAAAATCATTGAATAATGTCCTCAAAACTGGTAAATTTTAGTTTTATAAATTATATCCCAATAAAACTGACAAAACAAAACAAAAAAGTATTGAGGACCCAAAATATCTTTTTGTTTTTTATGGGTTATATCTATTGATATTTGGTTTGCTATAAATTTACACTGTAAAAAATTAAAACATTGAACAATGAGTATTAAAATAATAACTTTAAACTTTCATTTCATTAAAAACGAACTTTTTCATACATTTAAAATTGCTCTAAAAGAGTCTGTTAAATAAATGTGCATATTATACAGATATGAGAATAGATTAAAATTTTACTGTCTTTCACAAAATAACAGATTTGTCATACTTTAACAAAAATATATTTTATAAAAAGTACTATAGATTTCAAAACAAAATTAATTTAGTGAAAGAATAGCATTGTTTCACGTTTTTACAAATCTATTAATGTCTGGCTTAATAAGAGACAGCTGGATACTCAGATTTATTTCTGTGTTTAATTTGTTGTGATATGTTTGTGAGGAAAATCTAATATCATGTACATGTATTTTGAAAAGGGAGGGATATATTGTACTCTTTTTAAGTGGCAGTTCTTAAAAGTTATTTTCAATGTGGAATATGAAACCCTATAAATCAGCTTTATACTATTGCATTGACTTTGAATAAGTCTATAGTCAATGCATATAATACTAAATATTGGCTAAGAGTGGAAGTAATATGATGTGGTAAGTATTGCCGGTGGCAGAAAAAAAAGTGATTCTCACACAATAGAAACAATCCAACATTATCTTTTATTTTTATTTTATTTTATTTTATTTTTTTATTTAATTAATTTATTATTATTATACTTTAGGTTTTAGGGTACATGTGCGCAATGTGCAGGTTAGTTACATTTGTATACATGTGCCATGCTGGTGCGCTGCACCCACTAACTCGTCATCTAGCATTAGGTATATCTCCCAATGCTATCCCTCCCCCCTGCCCCCACCCCACAACAGTCCCCAGAGTGTGATGTTCCCCTTCCTGTGACCATGTGTTCTCATTGTTCAATTCCCACCTATGAGTGAGAATATGCGGTGTTTGGTTTTTTGTTCTTCTGATAGTTTACTGAGAATGATGATTTCCAATTTCATCCATGTCCCTACAAAGGACATGAACTCACCATTTTTTATGGCTGCATAGTATTCCATGGTGTATATGTGCCACATTTTCTTAATCCAGTCTATCATTGTTGGACATTTGGGTTGGTTCCAAGTCTTTGCTATTGTGAATAATGCTGCAATAAACATACGTGTGCATGTGTCTTTATAGCAGCATGATTTATAGTCCTTTGGGTATATACCCAGTAATGGGATGGCTGGGTCAAATGGAATTTCTAGTTCTAGATCCCTGAGGAATCGCCACACTGACTTCCACAAGGGTTGACCTAGTTTACAGTCCCACCAACAGTGTAAAACTGTTCCTATTTCTCCACATCCTCTCCAGCACCTGTTGTTTCCTGACTTTTTAATGATTGCCTTTCTAACTGGTGTGAGATGGTATCTCATTGTGGTTTTGATTTGCATTTCTCTGAGAGCCAGTGATGGTGAGCATTTTTTCATGTGTTTTTTGGCTGCATAAATGTCTTCTTTTCAAAAGTGTCTGTTTATGTCCTTTGCCCACTTTTTGATGGGGTTGTTTGTTTTTTCTTGTAAATTTGTTTGAGTTCATTGTAGATTCTGGATATTAGCCCTTTGTCAGATGAGTAGGTTGCGAAAATTTTCTCCCATTTTGTAGGTTGCCTATTCACTCTGATGGTAGTTTCTTTTGCTGTGCAGAAGCTCTTTAGTTAAATTAGATCCCATTTGTCAATTTTGGCTTTTGTTGCCGTTGCTTTTGGTGTTTTAGACATGAAGTCCTTGCCCATGCCTATGTCCTGAATGGTAATGCCTAGGTTTTCTTCTAGGGTTTTTATGGTTTTAGGTCTAATGTTTAAGTCTTTAATCCATCTTGAATTGATTTTTGTATAACGTGTAAGGAAGGGATCCAGTTTCAGCTTTCTACATATGGCTAGCCAGTTTTCCCAGCACCATTTATTAAATAGGGAATCCTTTCCCCATTGCTTGTTTTTCTCAGGTTTGTCAAAGATCAGATAGTTGTAGATATGCGGCATTATTTCTGAGGGCTCTGTTCTGTTCCATTGATCTATATCTCTATTTTGGTACCAGTACCATGCTGTTTTGGTTACTGTAGCCTTGTAGTATAGTTTGAAGTCAGGTAGTGTGATGCCTCCAGCTTTGTTCTTTTGGCTTAGGATTGACTTGGCGATGCGGGCTCTTTTTTGGTTCCATATGAACTTTAAAGTAGTTTTTTCCAATTCTGTGAAGAAAGTCATTGGTAGCTTGATGGGGATGGCATTGAATCTGTAAATTACCTTGGGCAGTATGGCCATTTTCACTATATTGATTCTTCCTACCCAGGAGCATGGAATGTTCTTCCATTTGTTTGTATCCTCTTTTATTTCCTTGAGCAGTGGTTTGTAGTTCTCCTTGAAGAGGTCCTTCACGTCCCTTGTAAGTTGGATTCCTAGGTATTTTATTCTCTTTGAAGCAATTGTGAATGGGAGTTCACTCATGATTTGGCTCTCTGTCTGTTGTTGGTGTATAAGAATGCTTGTGATTTTTGTACATTGATTTTGTAATCCTGAGACTTTGCTGAAGTTGCTGATCAGCTTAAGGAGATTTTGGGCTGAGACAATGGGGTTTTCTAGATATACAATCATGTCATCTGCAAACAGGGACAATTTGACGTCCTCTTTTCCTAATTGAATACCCTTTATTTCCTTCTCCTGCCTAATTGCCCTGGCCAGAACTTCCAACACTGTGTTGAATAGGAGTGGTGAGAGAGGGCAGCCCTGTCTTGTGCCAGTTTTCAAAGGGAATGCTTCCAGTTTTTGCCCATTGAGTATGATATTGGCTGTGGGTTTGTCATAAATAGCTCTTATTATTTTGAGATATATCCCATCAATACCTAATTTATTGAGAGCTTTTAGCATGAAGGGCTGTTGAATTTTGTCAAAGGCCTTTTCTGCATCTATTGAGATAATCATGTGGTTTTTGTCTTTGGTTCTGTTGATATGCTGGATTACATTTATTGATTTGCGTATATTGAACCAGCCTTGCATCCCAGGGATGAAGCCCACTTGATCATGGTGGATAAGCTTTTTGATGTGCTGCTGGATTCTGTTTGCCAGTATTTTATTGAGGATTTTTGCATCAATGTTCATCAAGGATATTGGTCTAAAATTCTCTTTTTTGGTTGTGTCTCTGCTCGGCTTTGGTATCAGGATGATGCTGGCCTCATAAAATGAGTTAGGGAGGATTCCCTCTTTTTCTATTGATTGGAATAGTTTCAGAAGGAATGGTACCAGTTCCTCCTTGTACCTCTGGTAGAATTCGGCTGTGAATCCTTCTGGTCCTGGACTCTTTTTGGTTGGTAAGCTATTGATTATTGCCACAATTTCAGCTCCTGTTATTGGTCTATTCAGAGATTCAACTTCTTCCTGGTTTAGTCTTGGGAGAGTGTATGTGTCGAGGAATTTATCCATTTCTTCTAGATTTTCTAGTTTATTTGCGTAGAGGTGTTTGTAGTATTCTCTGATGGTAGTTTGTATTTCTGTGGGATCGGTGGTGATATCCCCTTTATCATTTTTTATTGCATCTATTTGATTCATCTCTCTTTTTTTCTTTATTAATCTTGCTAGCGGTCTATCAATTTTGTTGATCCTTTCAAAAAACCAGCTCCTGGATTCATTAATTTTTTGAAGGGTTTTTTGTGTCTCTATTTCCTTCAGTTCTGCTCTGATTTTAGTTATTTCTTGCCTTCTGCTAGCTTTTGAATATGTTTGCTCTTGCTTTTCTAGTTCTTTTAATTGTGATGTTAGGGTGTCAATTTTGGATCTTTCCTGCTTTCTCTTGTGGGCATTTAGTGCTATAAATTTCCCTCTACTCACTGCTTTGAATGCATCCCAGAGATTCTGGTATGTTGTGTCTTGGTTCTCGTTGGTTTCAAAGAACATCTTTATTTCTGCCTTCATTTCGTTATGTACCCAGTAGTCATTCGGGAGCAGGTTGTTCAGTTTCCATGTAGTTGAGCGGTTTTGAGTGAGATTCTTAACCCTGAGTTCTAGCTTGATTGCACTGTGATCTGAGAGATAGTTTGTTATAATTTATGTTCTTTTACATTTCCTGAGGAGAGCTTTACTTCCAAGTATGTGGTCAATTTTGGAATAGGTGTGGTGTGGTGCTGAAAAAAATGTATATTCTGTTGATTTGCGGTGGAGAGTTCTGTAGATGTCTATTAGTTCCGCTTGGTGCAGAGCTGAGTTCAATTCCTGGGTATCCTTGTTGACTTTCTGTCTTGTTGATCTGTCTGATGTTGACAGTGGGGTGTTAAAGTCTCCCATTATTAAAGTGTGGGAGTCTAAGTCTCTTTGTAGGTCACTCAGGACTTGCTTTATGAATCTGGGTGCTCCTGTATTGGGTGCATATATATTTAGGATAGTTAGCTCTTCTTGTTGAATTGATCCCTTTACCATTATGTAATGGCCTTCTTTGTCTCTTTTGATCTTTGTTGGTTTAAAGTCTGTTTTATCAGAGACTAGGATTGCAACCCCTGCCTTTTTTTGTTTTCCATTTGCTTGATAGATCTTCCTCCATGCTTTTATTTTGAACCTATGTGTGTTTCTGCACGTGAGATGGGTTTCCTGAATACAGCACACTGATGGGTCTTGAGTCTTTATCCAATTTGCCAGTCTGTGTCTTTTAATTGGAGCATTTAGTCCATTTACATTTAAAGTTAATATTTTTATGTGTGAATTTGATCCTGTCATTATGATGTTAGCTGGTTATTTTGCTCGTTAGTTGATGCAGTTTCTTCCTAGTCTCGACGGTCTTTACATTTTGGCATGATTTTGCAGCGGCTGGTACCGGTTGTGCCTTTCCATGTTTAGCGCTTCCTTCAGGAGCTCTTTTAGGGCAGACCTGATGGTGACAAAATCTCTCAGCATTTGCTTGTCTGTAAAGTATTTTATTTCTCCTTCACTTATGAAGCTTAGTTTGGCTGGATATGAAATTCTGGGTTGAAAATTCTTTTCTTTAAGAATGTTGAATATTGGCCCCCACTCTCTTCTGTCTTGTAGAGTTTCTGCCGAGAGATCCGCTGTTAGTCTGATGGGCTTCCCTTTGAGGGTAACCCGACCTTTCTCTCTGGCTGCCCTTAACATTTTTTCCTTCATTTCAACTTTGGTGAATCTGACAATTATGTGTCTTGGAGTTGCTCTTCTCGAGGAGTATCTTTGTGGCGTTCTCTGTATTTCCTGAATCTGAATGTTGGCCTGCCTTGCTAGATTGGGGAAGTTCTCCTGGATAATATCCTGCAGAGTGTTTTCCAACTTGGTTCCATTCTCCCCGTCACTTTCAGGTACACCAATCAGACGTAGATTTGGTCTTTTCACATAGTCCCATATTTCTTGGAGGCTTTGCTCATTTCTTTTTATTCTTTTTTCTCTAAACTTTCCTTCTTGCTTCATTTCATTCATTTCATCTTCCATCGCTGATACCCTTTCTTCCATTTGATTGCATTGGCTCCTGAGGCTTCTGCATTCTTCACGTAGTTCTCAAGCCTTGGTTTTCAGCTCCATCAGCTCCTTTAAGCACTTCTCTGTATTGGTTATTCTAGTTATACATTCTTCTAAATTTTTTTTCAAAGTTTTCAACTTCTTTGCCTTTGGTTTGAATATCCTCCCATAACTCGGAGTAATTTGATCGTCTGAAGCCTTCTTCTCTCAGCTCGTCAAAGTCATTCTCCGTCCAGCTTTGTTCCGTTGCTGGTGAGGAACTGCGTTCCTTTGGAGGAGGAGAGGCACTCTGCTTTTTAGAGTTTCCAGTTTTTCTGCTCTGTTTTTTCCCCATCTTTGTGGTTTTATCTACTTTTGGTCTTTGATGATGGTGATGTACAGATGGGTTTTTGGTGTGGATGTCCTTTCTGTTTGTTAGTTTTCCTTCTAACAGGACCCTCAGCTGCAGGTCTGTTGGAGTACCCGGCCATGTGAGGTGTCAGTCTGCCCCTGCTGGGGGTTGCCTCCCAGTTAGGCTGCTCGGGGGTCAGGGGTCAGGGACCCACTTGAGGAGGCAGTCTGCCCGTTCTCAGATCTCCAGCTGCGTGCTGGGAGAACCACTGCTCTCCTCAAAGCTGTCAGACAGGGACATTTAAGTCTGCAGAGGTTACTGCTGTCTTTTTGTTTGTCTGTGCCCTGCCTCCAGAGGTGGAGCCTACAGAGGCAGGCAGGCCTCCTTGAGCTGTGGTGGGCTCCACCCAGTTAGAGCTTCCCCGCTGCTTTGTTTACCTAAGCAAGCCTGGGCAATGGCGGGCGCCCCTCCCCCAGCCTCGCTGCCGCCTTGCAGTTTGATCTCAGACTGCTGTGCTGGCAATCAGCGAGACTCCGTGGGCATAGGACCCTCTGAGCCAGGTGCGGGATATAATCTCCTGGTGCGCCATTTTTTAAGCCCGTCGGAAAAGCTCAGTATTCGGGTGGGAGTGACTCGATTTTCCAGGTGCCGTCTGTCACCCCTTTCTTTGACTAGGAAAGGGAACTCCCTGACCCCTTGTGCTTTCCAAGTGAGGCAATGCCTCGCCCTTCTTCGGCTCGCGCACGGTGCATGCACCCACTGACCTGCGCCCACTGTCTGGCACTCCCTAGTGAGATGAACCCGGTACCTCAGAAGGAAATGCAGAAATCACCTGTCTTCTGCGTCGCTCACGCTGGGAGCTGTAAACTGGAGCTGTTCCTATTCGGCCATCTTGGCTCCTCCTCCTTACTCTTTATTTTAAAGGATAAAATAGATGTGTCTTTATTTACAGATAGCAAGATCTATTATAAAATCCAATGACATCTAAAAACTTTTTCTTTTGCTGAACAACTATGAATTTAGTGAGATTACAGAACAATAAGATAATTATACAAAAAGCCATTGTATTTCTATATAATAACAATAAAGAAGTGACAAAGTAAAAAATACTATGTATAATACTATCAAATGAAATAATAAGGAATATATAGGGATAAGTCTGACTAAATTTGTATGACTCATACACTGAAAATTACAATATATTAATATGAGAAACTAATGAAGAACTAAATAAATGGAGAGATGATTACAAGTCAGAAAACACTGAATATTGTTAAGGTGTCAATTCTCCCAAATTGATCTACAGAGTCAATGCAATCCAAACCACAATCTCATCTAGGCTTTTTTGCGGGATTGAAATTCACAAGCTGATTTTGAAATTTATACAGACAATGAAAGACCAGTAATAACCAAAACAGCTTTGAAGAAGAACAAAGTTAGAGGGCTAACATGATCTGATTTCAAGATTTATTACAAAGCTATCGTAATCAAGACAGTGTACTATTGACATCAAGATAGATACTTGGGTCAATGTAACAGTAAAGAGAGTTCGGTGGAGTAGAATCATCTTTTCAACAAATGGTGTTAAAATAATTGGACATCCATGTGCAAACAAATGAATTCCAATCTGTATCTGTGGCATATACAAAAATTAACTGAAAATGCATCATACATTCAGATATACAACCTACATCTGTAAACCTTCTAAAGATACCATAGGAAAATCTGTGGGATGTTGGGTTAGGCAAAAATTTCTTAGATATTTTGCCAAAAACAAGACCTATTAAAAATGGATAAATTTTAAAATTGGCAAATTGAACTTCATCAAAATTAAAAATTCTACTTTGAAAAACAGTTAAGAGAATGACCAGCAATGTATTTGGAGAAAATGTTTGCAAACTATATATCTGATAAAGGACTTATGTGTAGAATGGGTAAAGAACTCTCAAAACTCGATAATAAGAAAATGCCCAATAAAACAATGATAAAATATTTGAACAGACATTTTACCAAATTAGATATACATGGCAAATAATCACATGAAAACATGTTCAACATCATTAATCATTAGAGAAATACAAATTAAGACCACAATGAGATACCATTATACATCTTTTAGAATGACTAAAAGTAGAAAGACTGACCACACCAAGTCTTGGCAAGGATGAAGAGAAACTGGAACTCTCATACATTGCTTATGAGAATGTAAAATGGTATAACCACTTTGAAAAACAGTTTGACAGTTTCCTAACTGGTTCAACATGCACCTATCATGTGATCTAGCCATTTCACGTCTAGAGGTATTTATCCATGAGAAAAGACAGCATGTGCCCAAACAACAAACATGTGCATGAACATTGATGGTGATTTTATTTATCAGAGCCAAAAACTAGAAACCATCCAAATGTCTATTATCAGGTGAATGGAGAAAACAATTTGTGGCACATGCGTATAATGGAATACTATTCAGCAGTAAAAAGAAATGAACTATCTACACATGCAACAACATGGGAAAGTCTCAAAAGCTTATGCTTAGTGAAAGATGCCAGATAAAAATTATGACATACTATATAAGCCTATTTATATGAATTCTAAAAAATGCAATTCTTTAGTGACAGAAAGCAGATCATTGGTTGCCTGTTGACAAGGGTGGGAAGTGGGAAAGGATGAGAGGGAGAGATTACAGAGAGGCACAAATTCATTAACGGTGCCTTGAGTGAAGAATATGTGGTGCATATACACCATGGAATACTACACAGCCATATCAAAGTACAAACTTGTGTCCTGTGCAGCAATATGGATCCAACTGGAGGCCATTATCCTAAGCAAATTAATGCAGGAACAGAAAACCAAATACTACATGTGCTCATTTATAAGTGGGAGCTAAACATTGGGTACACATGGACATAAAGATGGCAACAATAGGCCGGGCATGGTGGCTCATGCCTTTAATCCCAGCACTTTGGGAGGCCGAGGTGGACGGATCCTCTGAGGTCAGGAGTTCCAGGAGTCCAACATTATCTTTTAAAACCAAGCACGGCCAGGCACCGTGGCTCATGCCTGTAATCCCAGCACTTTAGGAGGCCGAGGCATGAGGTCAGGACTTCGAGACCAGCCTGGCCAACATAGCAAAACCCCATCTCTACTAACAATACAAAAAATTAGCCGGGAGTCATGGTGGGCGCCTGTAATCCCAGCTAGTAGGGAGGCAGAGGCAGGAGAATCACTTGAACCCGGGAGGCAGAGGTTGCAGTGAGCCGAGATTGCACCATTGCACTCCATCCCAGGCAACAGTGTGAGACTCTGTATCAAAAAAAAAAAAAAAAAAAAAAAAGGCCACATATATAGAGGACCTAAGAAAATGTCCACACCTGTGCTCCAGCAGACAAGTATAAAGATATTCATAAGAGGATTGTTTGTAATACTGAGAAAATGGAAACCCCCCAAATGTCCATCAGAGAATAGTGTATAAATAAATGATAGCATATTCAGTCACACAGTGGAATATAATTATATAGCACTGACAAAGATTAAACAAAAGCTACATTCAACAATATGTATGAATTTTAGGATAGTATTGTTGGCTGAGGAAAAAAATAAATTGCTTAAGAAAATACATTGTATAATGCCATTTAAAATAGGAAAAATTAATAAAATATTGTTTAAGAATATATGCATATGTGATGACTGATATTTACAGCCAGTAGATGATAAGGAAACAATTCAAAATCATGTTTACTTCTGAGGGAAAGGCACGAAGATAGAATTGAGGGAGTAAGCACTCAATGTTTGTTCCATTATTAGCTATGATTTTGATACATACGTTATATACAACTTTTATGCATGTTATGCATGTTTTCTATGTACATGTTATATTATTTAATAGAATAATTTAATCTTGAGCTAGACTTGAAATAATACATTGCTGCTATAATGATATATTTGCAAAGGTTTTTGAGTAGAGGGCTTTGCATGTGCTTTATAGTCTGCTGAGACCACATATGGTCACATTTATTTAACGTGGGAGGTAACATAAAGCAGTCTCATATATGATAAGATTTTCCTAATAGTCTGATCAGAGAAAGACCCATATTTGAACCATGTGGATAATTTTTTGTTCAAAAAATCAACATAATACACACATATGGTGACACATGTAACACAATTAATTGTCCTATGACTAAACACAGTTGAAACTAAATCAGAGAACCCACGTTCTTTCTTTATCAACCCTCTTTCTTCTGTTACTCACTTAACTTCTATTAAGAAAACAGAAGCAGAGCCTTACATGAAATGTGTCCAGAAATTGCACCACAAACATCCATTTTTGTGAAAATAAATACAAATCAGAAGCAAACTAAATTAAATTTCTCATTCTACTTATGGCATTTCTCTCATTTTGGCTTCTAAGTGGTTCTCTTTAGATCCATGCAGATACATTTAAGCACTGATGATGCAAGACAGCATTTATTTTCATGACTGCCCTATCAAATTTAACAATCAGGCAGTAACAAGAGGCTATATATTTTCATGGCATTCTTTCAGGAAATTGAAATATAATAACTGCGAATCAGTACCTTATTTTCAAGGTCAGATACACAGTTCATGAAAACAGCGTATTTATGGTTCCATAATAGAAGAGCTGATGTTATGCAGAAAACAATTCTCTGTAGAATTTTATAAGAAATATTTATTTAATAAAAGTCAGGGTTGGGTGCCAAGTGATTTAAAGAACAGCCTATTGTTTGATATACAGCCTCAGTGGGATGATCACAGTTGCTATCTGGGCAACACTAGTCATGTTCTTTTTTCTGATTATCTAAAATTGTTATTAATTGTATTTGGTATTGATTTAAACGTCTATCATGCTTAAAAGACAGAGTTAATACACTCTATCCTCATTATATACCTTTAAAAGTCCTACACTTTGATTATAATAAGTAGGTTGTATTATGTTAAGGATAATTATCATTGACAAGTTAACATGTTCGGAAGCCAATAAAAAAACAGTGGGTTTATATAATTATAAATGATCTAAAAGAAAGAAAACATGAAAATATGTGCTCTTTAATTAAACAACTTTTATTTACTGAGCCTCAATAATGAAAAAGAATTACAGATTCTGAGTTTTTTTATTCTAAAAGACTTTCTCTTGTGTCATCAACGAAATATACTTGCTAACCATGTTGAATTTACTCATTGCTTATTATGTTTTTATAATTAACACGATGATGGTGTATATAAAATATCATTAGGAAAAATATCATGCTTAGTTATAAGATGTCCACGTATTTTATTTCATCTTGCATGGAAATAGATAGTAAAAACAAATAATAAATTACCATTATGTTATCCATATTCCAAATTACGTTAGTATATAAAATGTCTCTAGTACTAATTATTTGACAGTTATTAAATTTGTTTCCTCTTTTGATCCCATCAAAAGGACATAAACTAGAAATCTGAGGGTTTCTAAAGTTTAGGATTTGTGTAACTCTGGTTCATAGAGAAATGTCATTGTAAAATTACTTATCCACATACATGGCAGTTACCTCATACAGGAAAAAATTAAAAGCACAACCACATACATGCTAAAAATCCAAAAACTGTAAAGAATAATAGATATTTTTCTTATTAGTAAAATCAGTAAACTTAGTACTTTGAAGTTAGGAATACTTGAAATATATTCTCTAGTCTCTTCTATTGTGTCTCTACAATTCTTACTAAAAAATGATTTGTAGTCTATGAATTTATTGAAATTTGAGATTAAACTCAACCACTTTTGTTCATCAGTCATATAGGTGGAAATTTGGAAATCATACTGCAGAAGCTATATCCCAAAGTTACATAAACTGTAACGAATTGGGAGAAAGAGAAGAAAATGGCACATCACCAGAATCTATGCCAGTTCTACTTACTTTATTCTGGGTCTAAATAAAAATTGATATCTTTCTCAATTATACCTCAAAAATAAATACAGAAATACAGTTGCATCTTTTAACAAATATGCACACAATTTAAAATGCGTAATTTGGTTTTGTGTTTTTCTAATTGGTATTTATGACTTGAAAAAATAATAGGGTAGTGCATATGCCAAGTACAAAGGTTTTATCTAAGCTCAATTGAAAATGAAAATGTTTTAGAATAAAGCCAATAGAAAGATTTTTTTTTGGATTTTTAGCTTCTGAATTCTAACCCTCTTTATTCCCCATGTTCCTCTCTGTACTGTAAACCTCCACATTTGCCTGGTGATAGAACAATCTTAATCGTCAAGATTTTCCTATGAATATCTGATAGGGGATAAAAGTAGCATAAGTTTGAGGAAGGAACCATCATCTTCAGATTGAAATAGTTCTTACTGGCTAGCAGAACAAACTCAACATCAGGCAGGCAGCCCCTATGCATACAGAAAATTATTTTCAAAGTAGTTTAGACATAATCCTAAATAAACTTTTGGAGGCTTGACCTATGAGGGATAATTCTGTCTGAGAGGCACAGTATAAAAGGCCCTAAGTGAAAGAGCCTGGCATAGAAAGAAAAAAAATGACTTGTTCCTAATTTCAATTTCATTTTGAGATTTTTCTACTTTAAAAAGTAACTATACTTCAAAAATTTTACTAAAAAATAGAATTTTAAATAATATCCAAAAGTACCCATTTTGTTAGCAGTTTCCTAAATTTGAAGTTTTGTATGATGTTGTTTCATCTGCCCATCTTTTTGCAACTTTTCTTAGAGTATAAACTTGGAAAAGTCAAGTGTATTTCTAAAAAAAAATAAGGTACATTCAGATTTTGTAGCAAGTGTATAATTATGAATAGTAATTATACGTAGTATAGTCAAATACTATAGTAGAGTAAAATACATAATCAAGTAAAATTACAAGATAAATAACCATATCTTCAAAATCCTTATTGGAAAAGTCATGATAATTACTATTTTTACACAATTTAGATCTGTTAGTCTTTCACACATGAATTAATCAAATTCATTCAATAATTTCAATAATTTACCACACTCCAGTAAGTTTCCTGGAAAAGTATATATATATAAAATTTGATACGGAAAGATTTTTTTGGCTCAAGACACGTTAAAATCAAGCTTAACACATCAGTAAAACAGATTATCCATTGTACTTTCTATATCTCCCTTAAGATAATCAACATTTGGTAGCTTAAATCCAGAAGCTGGGATGAGATCCAGGATGGGAGGATGCAGGAAAGAAAGATGTAAGACAAATGTCCTTGTAGGTTAATATCATGCCAAAATCCTACAGAACTGTCTCATGGGATTTTTAGTGCATCAGGGCCAGTTCTGATGCTTACAGAAATCTCTGTATCTCTAATTGTTTTATAATTATAGAGGAATAATATCACACTGCTTTGATTTAGCAAATGGATTTTTTTTCCAGCAAATTCTATATCAAGGTTCAGTTGAAACAGCTGTGCAGCTTCTGTGTGAACCAAACAAAGGTAGACCTTTAAAGAATAGACAAAATTCAATTTTTTTCTAAGCCCCTTTGAAACAGAAAAGAAGCACTTTTTCCCCCAATATGAATAATATGATGTTCTCACAAGGTCATTTTCAATAGAATAAATCGTGTTACAGGTGGATTTTTTTCCTCTACTTTTCTCTTATGATCGGAATATATGACTAAAATAGAGCAGAGAAGAATCACCTCCAGTTTTAGGGCACACCCGCCCTGTTCACAGCGCCCCTTGTATTATCAATTTATAAAGCCCTTAGTCATACAGTACAGACCCTGGTATGGAAGAGGCCCTTAGTAAATATGTGTTTACCTATCTAAGTTTTTGGCACAAGTAAT
Organism: Pongo abelii; assembly: GCF_028885655.2. Lineage (NCBI taxonomy): Eukaryota > Metazoa > Chordata > Mammalia > Primates > Hominidae > Pongo > Pongo abelii. The sequence goes on from NC_071991.2 coordinate 123,617,946, forward strand.
AATTATTTTTTAACTACATGTTTTAGTTTTGGACAGTACTGAATGACCCTCAATACTAAAAATTATATATATAAAAAAAAATTAGCACTGGGATACCCTACCTAACATCCCTAAGCTTCTTAATTTTTTAAATATCTAAATTATGTCTTACTTAAATGAAAACTCAATTAAATCACATGTTATATACTTCCCAGGGTTACAAAAATGAATGTAATGCAGTCCTGGAAGCACAGCAGTGGGGAGAAGGAATGGCTACTGAAAGGCAGCAGTTGTCTCTTGAACACCAAAAGTTTCGAGAAAAAGTGACTTTGTTGAAAAGAATGTGTGAGAATACTCATATTAGTTAGAAGGGATGCAAAGACTTCTATACTAGCCAGTATTCTAGAGTTGAGCTGATAGAGAAGATGAATCAAGAAAATAATAGTATTGGCATAAATGTAGACTCATTTATACCCATAGGCTAGTGGTAGCTGGGAAAATTCAAGTTACTTTAGAAAGACTCAGGTAAAGCTTTATTTCTTTCATCAATTTATCCAGGGACTTAATTACATGAGTAAAAAATGCAGTTGCTTAAAATAGTATCTGAAAACCAAAATGAATACAAGCGGTCTCATTTCACTAACTTCAGGGCTGCCAAGAGGATGCTTTTCAGAAATAAATATGTATGGAGGTATTGGCCACAGAACTAATAATGTATCTTGAAAATTAATTTGTACCCCGTTTGCTACAGGGTATATGATAAGTAACCTGCTATAATCCTTCAATTGGTGGATCTAAATGTTGCAATTAAAAGAACGGTATTCTTTGATAATACAACAGGGTGACTATAGTCAATAATAACTGCACATTTTTAAATAACTTAAAGAGTGTAATTGGATTGTTTGCAGCTCAATGAAAAAATGCTTGAGGGAATGGAAATCCGTTTGTTCATGATGTGCTTATTTCACATTGTATGCCTGCATCAAAACATCTCATGTACCCCATAAATATATACACCTACTTTGTACCCACAAAAATTAAAAATAAAAAAATAAGAAGCAATATTTTTTTGGCTGTCTTAAGACTCTAGATACAATAGCTATTGTCTTTTCATAGTAAAGCTTTTTGGTTGTTGTTAAAACAGACTTCACAGTCACAAAGAATATTACACAAATTAGGCCAATCTGAAGTTTTCATTTTATTCAAGAGATATTTTTGTCACTAATAAGAAGGCACAAGGTTGAAATATTGTATGAAATTTAAATGATCATATATTGGGTTAGTGCAAAAGGGATTGCGGGTTTTGAAGTAATGGCAAAAGCCATGACTGTTTTGCACAAACCTAATAAATAGAGAAGAAGAAATTAAGATAAATTATGATATTCAGAAGCACAAATAAAAAACACAATTGCCATTTTCAAAACTAGAGCCATCGACAATGTGGCATCAGCAAGTTTTGTTAATCACATTAAGTGATACACACAGAAGTTTTCTGCAAGGAATCCAAGGTCACATCCCTGAGCATCCTGACATTTGAGCATCTCTTTGATCAGTGACTATGAGAGCCAATCCTTAAAGCATCTCAGGCAATATCAGCCCAAATGTACTCTCCTCTTCCTTTTCACCGTCTGCAGCCTGAAGGCAGCTTTCAGCAACTCTTTACAATGGGCTTTAAGGATCACCAGAGCTAACATGCTGCCAGAAAAACAATTCACAGAACTATTCCGTTTTGTTAGTTAACAGTTATTGACTTTACAGATGTACCCTAGAAGGTGTTGCTTGTGAAAAAATATGAGAAAGTATGAATGATATTCTATGCTTACTCATTTCCTTGCAGAAAGACTAAAGGTGTGGTGAGAAAGACTTAGAATGTATGGAAGCTTTAACAGAGAAATAAAGAAATATAAACATTTCTTGCAAAGGGAAAAAACTCTTCAGTTTTGAATAAGTGATCAACATGTTATGTGTATCACATTTGAAATGGAAGATAGAAGAGGCACAAAAAATTTTCCATATCCATGACATTGAGATTCATTAATATTTCCTCCACTCTTCTCTGTTCATTTTTGTCATGAAAGAAATCTCACACGTGTTTTCCTTGTAAAAACTGCTGCATCAGAACACTTTTGGATAATTAAAAGAAACTTTTTAAAGTCCTAAAAATAACAATTTATTGAGGAATAATTATCTTGTTTCTGTTGCCAACCACTCCTCCCTGAGGAGAAAGGATTCAGCACTTATTTAAGACAATTAAAAACTATACCTGACAAAATATTGTAAGGCTTTTAGTGGCAAATTTAAAAGAGGGAATGCTCTAGTGTAGTAAAAAGCCAATAAGATTCAATGCAATTTGCCTTTAGCAAAAATCACATTTAAAACGTTCCTTTTTGTACTGTACCTTGAGGATTTTCATAAGAGTACTGTATTTCATTGAATTTAAACATGAGAATTTGTACAAATGAGAGATCACACTGTTAACAGCTGTCTTTGTACATTTACAAAGGAACAATTTATGACAGCTTTTGAAATAATTTTAATAGTAAGGAGGGAATTAAGAATAAAGGAAAATCTACCAAAACAGAGATATAGATCAATGGAACAGAACAGAGCCGTCAGAAATAATGCCACATATCTACAACTATCTGATCTTTGACAAACCTGACAAAAACAAGAAATGGGGAAAGGATTCCCTATTTAATAAATGGTGTTGGGAAAACTGGTTAGCCATATGTAGAAAGCTGAAACTGGATCCCTTCCTTACACCTTATACAAAAATCAATTCAAGATGGATTAAAGACTTAAATGTTAGACCTAAAACCATAAAAACCCTAGAAGAAAACCTAGGCATTACCATTCAGGACATAGGCATGGGCAAGGACTTCATGTCTAAAACACCAAAAGCAATGGCAACAAAAGCCAAAATTGACAAATGGGATCTAATTAAACTCAAGAGCTTCTGCACAGCAAAAGAAACTACCATCAGAGTGAACAGGCAACCTACAAAATGGGAGAAAATTTTCGCAACCTACTCATCTGACAAAGGGCTAATATCCAGAATCTACAATGAACTCCAACAAATTTACAAGAAAAAAACAAACAACCCCATCAAAAAGTGGGCGAAGGACATGAACAGACACTTCTCAAAAGAAGACATTTATGCAGCCAAAAAACACATGAAAAAATGCTCACCATCACTGGCCATCAGAGAAATGCAAATCAAAACCACAATGAGATACCATCTCACACCAGTTAGAATGGCAATCATTAAAAAGTCAGGAAACAACAGGTGCTGGAGAGGATGTGGAGAAATAGGAACACTTTTACACTGTTGGTGGGACTGTAAACTAGTTCAACCCTTGTGGAAGTCAGTGTGGCGATTCCTCAGGGATTTAGAACTAGAAATTCCATTCGACCCAGCCATCCCATTACTGGGTATATACCCAAAGGACTATAAATCATGCTTTTATAAAGACACATGCACACGTATGTTTATTGCAGCATTATTCACAATAGCAAAGACTTGGAACCAACCCAAATGTCCAACAATGATAGACTGGATTAAGAAAATGTGGCACATATACACCATGGAATACTATGCAGCCATAAAAAATGATGAGTTCACGTCCTTTGTAGGGACATGGATGAAATTGGAAATCATCATTCTCAGTAAACTATCAGAAGAACAAAAAACCAAACACCGCATATTCTCACTCATAGGTGGGAATTGAACAATGAGAACACATGGACACAGGAAGGGGAACATCACACTTCGGGGACTGTTGTGGGGTGGGGGCAGGGGGGAGGGATAGCATTGGGAGATATACCTAATGCTAGATGACGAGTTGGTGGGTGCAGCGCACCAGCATGGCACATGTATACATATGTAACTTACCTGCACATTGCACACATGTACCATAAAACCTAAAGTATAATAATAATAATAATAATAAAAAAAAAAAAAATAGCCAACGAGCAGCCCATGCTGTTGCTCTGCCTATGGAGTAGCCATTCTTTATTCCTTTATTTTCCTAATAAACTTGCTTTCACGTTAAAAAAAAAAAAAAAAAAAAAAGAATAAAGGAAAATCTTGTTTATGTTGTTTGTGTAATGAAGAATTGAAATAAGTTTTGAAGGGACAACCTCTCTTTATTAATGGTAAATACAGTCTAGTAATGTTATTGGAGCTATCATATGCATTGTTGCCAAAAACATAGTGAGAAAGTCTAGGATGAGCATTCTTTTGCATGAGATGTATCAAAAACAAACTGAGATCTGGGTGGAGATGACATTGTATGATAGAAGGAGGTAATTATTCATTGGCCTCAGTATATCTGTCAAAATGGTTCTGCAAATGAGCTAACAATCAGAGAAATATACCTTTCCAGAAACAGAAATATTATGTGTTATAAAACAGTTAATCACCATTATTCTCCTCCTCCGCTTCCTCCCCATCATCATCCAAATGGCTATCATTTATTGAGCCTCCCATATATCAAACCCAAACCTCAGGATAAAAATAAAGAAGTCCAGTGGCAGTCAGCTTATCTTAAAGGTCCTCCTCCATGAAATTTCAACTTATCCTGTGGTCATTGTTTCTACAACACTCTGGAGTCTTTAAAAATATAATCTTTACGATTTATTTGGATTTTTCCAGTTGTTCTGGGAGAAGTGGGTTTATCCTATCCATTAACTGAATTTTGTTATGATCTTTTATTTGTAGATTTCCTGTACAAAGCATATTAAATTGACTTCATTCTCACTAAAATCAGAGCCTGTATCTTGTTTGTCTTTTTTGTTTGACATATGAAAGACATTTACTAAAGTATGATAAATTACTAAATGATGATATAAACAAATAAATGATGGGCAGGCTTATTTGGTTAGAACACTGATTTTGCTCCAGATTAGAACTGATTTGAATTTTGTATCTTTCATAAGCAGAATTTAGACTTGGGGTAATAACTGCATATAGCATGGAATTTCTCAACTGTATTGTTAATATCTTTGTTAAGTAGTTTTGTATGGATTAAATGAGATCATTATATGTGAAAAATGTAGCAGAAAGCTTGGCATAATTGGTGGTAATTATTGAGTATTCATTCTGATTTTTCAGCTATGTGCCACTCACTGAATTTCCAAAAAAAGACATTAGAATCTTGACAGAAATGTTTAAATGAGAGTCACCTGGTCAATACATTTGTAAAATATTCTGATTTTTCTTTAAAACCTGGGACTTAAGAAAGACAACAAATGAGGTTAAAAGAGAATGAGTAAATCTAAATTCCTAAATATAACATTAATTTAATCGTTCATCCAAGCGATTGTTTACACTAAGTCACAAATAACACCTAGTGTGAGGCTAGTATGATTTGCCACATTTCCACATTGACAACATTACCAATTTGCATGTTGTGAGCTAGAGAAAATCTATCCAAATGTGACTAAGAAAAATGTTTTTCTTCTGGTCTTCCTTTATTACCCATTACTCTTTTTATTCACACACTGACTTGTGCAATCTCTGACAAACCAGCCATTTCTGTTCATCAGTTTTGGTGTCAATTAAGGTGAACTCACAATCTATTGTTCTCTACTTTCATATTTCCAGTACAGAGTGTATATCAACCAGCTACTCTGTTATGATTGCTCTTACACAGAAATCTTCACTTTTTCAATATGACTGTAATTGCTGACTGCAAAGCAGGAGTGAGAAACTCAAGCATAGAAGGCAGAGTGTTTGGATTTTAAGCTCTATCCTGAACTGGGTGCCTTTGCACAAATTACATAACCTCTCTGGAGCATAGCTTCTCCATCTGAAAAATAAGGCTAAAAATAGTACTCAGGAAATGTAAATCAAAACCACAATGAGATACCACCTCATACCCATAAGTATGGCTACTATCAAACAAAAGCTAGAAAACAACAAGTGTTGGTGAGCATGCTGAGAAATTGGAACCCTGTGAATATAAAACAGTGCAGCCACTGTGGAAAACAACGTGGTAGTTTCTTAGAAAAAGTAAAAATACAACTACCCCATGACCTAGCAACTCTACTCTTGGTATATATACAAAACAATTGAAAGCAGAATCTCAGATACTTGCAAGCCCGTGCTCGTAACACCACTATTCACAATAACCAAGAAGTAGAAGCAACTCTAGGGTCCATCAACAGATAAGTAGATAAACAAAATGTGTTATATGCATGTAATGGATTATTCAGCCTTAAAAAGGAAATAAATCTTCGCTTATGCTACAACATGAATGAACCATGAGGACATTATACTAAGTGAAATTAATCACTCACAAAGACAAAGACTATATGACTCCACTTATATGAGGTATCTAGAGTAGTCAAATTCATAGAAACAAAATAAGACAGTAATTGCCAGGGACTTCAGAGAGGTGAAAATAAGGAGTTGTGTAATTAGTGTAGAGTTTCAGTTTTGCCAAATAAAAAATGTTCTGGATATTGGTTGCACAACAATGTGAATACACTCAACACTACTGAATTGTACACTTAGAAATTATTAAGGGGGTAAATTTTATGTTATACAGCTTTTACTACAGCAAAATTAACATTTAAAAAATAGTACCCAGCTTATGAGGCTAATGTGAAAATTAAATTATATATGTACAATGCTTAGAAAAATTCCTGAAACATTATATGTGCTCAGTAACTTTCGATGGTCATTATTACAACTGAATTTTTGTTAATTCCAGCATTTCCTTATATTAATGATGTGTTTTGCTTAACACTGCTGAGACAGTGGATGTGTTTTATACAATTTGCTTTTATAATGGAAGAGTGATTCCAGGTTTACTCAATCCAGGAAGCACACTCACAGTATGCTTAAGTCATGGCTTGGTTCCCACCATCAGAAACTTCTGACTCTTTCACACCTGGATTTTGCTGTACAGCTATTTCATTTATATTATGCATAGACTATGAAAATTCATCCAGAGAAAATCATAGCTTATAATACATATTTTCTGTGTGATTTTTTCCAAAGTCACCCAGTTCAGAATGGTACTTTAATGGGCTACTTTAAAAATATTATCTAATTTTTATTTATAGAAGTTTGTAGACAGGAGGTATTTTCTTTGATTTGACTCTCAGGATATACTATTTTTGACCACCTTTTTTCTCTTCACTTATAGTTTGTGGAAAAAAAGGATAAAATTAAAATTAAGTCATTTTTCATGTTTAGCAAGTTTTTTTCATTGCAACCATGAAACAGCTGTGATTTCTATCATGATTTGTTATTTTTATATGTTATGGTAGAATTTATAGTTTTATCTTGTTTGCAAGCTTACTGAGAGTGCCTTTTGCATATGATTAAGAATTGCTTTGCAATCTATTCCTAGGTTACCATTTCCATAATAGTGTGTACTGGCCTGCTGTCACTCTCCAGTCTGTTGCTATAAAATATATACATTGTTCTGAGACATAAATCTCCATCTTCAGTGGTGTAATTGGGGTATAGATGAGTAATCTAAATTTTTCAGATGAAAAAGCAAGTAAAAACCTATCCTACAAAATGTCATAACATGCTATATACCTGAAAATAGAACTCTTATGGAACCCCCTTCATCACTGTAGCAGCTGTGATAGTAATCATTTTTTAAATGATGTACTCCACTGAAAGGAGTTGATCACATACTTTATGCAAAGTTAGAGTACCCAAATATATCTACTTGTCTTGTTTTGTCATCAGATGAATGAAAGCTTATCTTCTGCTCTTTATGAAGTCTAAAGAAATTCTATACACCTCATCAATGTAAAACAGTTTCTACCCTTGAAATCTAGCACTGAATTATTCAGCTGTGATCTTCATGTTTCATTTCTTCCTCAAGCATAACAATCTATCAATACATGTAAACATCATGCAGCTTTATAGCGATTCTAAAAGCTCCTCATTAATTATGGCAGTACTTTGTTATTAATGAATTTGAATCCATGAGAGAATGTGATTTTTTCTCTTAAAATATTTCTGTAGAACTACTAGATTTTCTCTATCTATCTATCTGTAAATCACAGAGAATCAAATTGTTTTTACTGGGTTGGGGACCCTATCATTTTGAAAAATGTAATGGGGCAATAAAGATGATGTGTCTACTACACATCTATTTTACAGATCTGGAATGGACAGTTTCAACAGAAAATGTTACTTCTGCATCTACAGAAAAACAAGTTTCTTCTAAAAATATTCACTCACTTAACACAAACTCCACCTTTTTAAAAAGGGCACACATCACTGCCTAGAGAAAATCCCACATGCATACTCCTACACCTTACCTTATTTTGGCCCTAATCACATAGGTTAATATGTCTACCTTTAACCACATTTCACAGGATACCGGATTCTCCCATAAACTCTAACATACCCTCCTCCAGTACCTAAGACTTACCTTTTTGTTATCCAATGTAGCCTATTTTGCTGGAATCCAGATACAAAATTACCTTCCACCGTTTTCTGCTCTATTATTTGTATTCTGCCTTAAATTTTCTTTCTATCCACTCCCTGCCCCTGATTCCCCATTAGCAGAGAAACCCTCGTGGAAAAAAAAAAATCCACATAGACAATTACCACCCACAAATTTCTCCAGATTTCAACTGTCACCAGGATTGACTACTAAGCATGTCCTTTGCATAACACAGGTCCTGTGTGCTAAACCTCTTAGGTCTGCTTTTCTTTTGCTGTGCTTTCAAATTTGGGCCAGATTTCCCAGATCTGTCCCTAGGAGCAGGTTTTACCTTGTTGTCCGATTATCCTTTCTCTTTGACAGAGTTGCGTTCATAGGAATTTTTTACATACCTCATGATTATGCCTGTCTGGTGGCATGAGCCATAGGAAGAACAAATTTAGACTTGACTCCAACTTAGTCATTTTAGCATAAATCTTATGCTAAATATAAATCATATATGGCTGTGTGTATACATATATAATATTATGCTGGATTATCTTTTAAACCATTATTGCAAAAGGTATGTTAATAAAGCAATTAATCACTAAATACCAAACTGATAACATGTATACTTACTGTTTTTGTTTGCATAACTACTATTACAGTTTGGATATTTGTCCCCACTCAAATCTCATGTTCAATTGTAATTCCCAATGCTGGAGGTGGAGCCTGGTGGGATGTGTTTGGGTCATGGAGGATGATCCTCCAGGGCTTGGTGCTGCCTTCGTAATAGTGAGTTCTCATGAGATCTGGTGATCTGGTTGTCTAAAAGTGTGTGGTATCTCCAGCTGGGCGCGGTGGCTTATGCCTGTAATCCCAGCACTTTGAGAGGCTGAGGTGGGTGGATCACTTGAGGTCAGGAGTTTGAGACCAACCTGGCCAACATGATGAAACCCTGTCTCTACTTAAAATACAAAAATTAGTCAAGCGTGGTGGCACACCCTTGTAATCCCAGCTACTTGGGAGGCTGAGTTGAGAGGATCACTTGAACCCAGGAGGTGGAGGTTGCAGTGAACCAAGATGGCATCACTGCACTCCAGCTTGGGCAACAGAGCGAGACTCGGTCCAAAAAAAAAAAAAAAAAAAGTGTGTGGCATTTCCCCTCCATCCCCTTGCTCCTGCTGTTGCCATGTGATGTGCAAGCTTGTGCTTCACCTTCTGCCACGAGTAAAAGCTTCCTGAAGCCTCACCAGAAGCCATGTTTCTTGTACAGCCTGCAGAACTGTGAGCCAGTTAATCGTCTGTGCTTTATAAATTACTCAGTCTCAGGTACTTCTTTACAGCAAAGCAGGAATGGCTTAATACAACTGAATAGTAAAATGATTACGGCTATACTTATTTTACTGTTAATTAAATATTTAAGTTTCTTATAGAGTAAGTCTGTGCTTTAAGCAAGGTCTCAATTGAACTAGTTTAATTCAGATACAAATCCCATTTTATTCAGTTCCAAATTATCTACTTTCTATTGTCTTTAACAATATAATTTCTTCTCTTGATAAATTTCATTATGTTCTTATAATGTTAGATTGTCTATTATAAGAATCATAAAAAGCTATCATTTATTAAACTTCATAATACTATAATCTTATTTAATTTTCATACCTGTAAAAGATAAGTTCCTTAAATGCTATAAAAGAACAAGAAGAAGCTATAAAATTAGGTAAGTCACCAGGTCAGACTACAAAGGCCATGCTCTTTCTGCTCTCCTGTTCCATTTTTCATAAACCTGGGAACTTTATCTCTTCTTTATCCTGTTCAACACCTATTAAATTTATTCAGAGAGTGACAATTACTTCAAACCTCTTTAAGAGCTTATCTAGTTACTTACATATGAGACAGCATGGAAGCGGTAATATACCACAACCAGAGTCAGGCAATACAAACAGGTAGACTTAATCTTGTCCTCCCCAAAGTGTCACTCACCTTTATTGGGACCCCTTGCAAGCATAAACACATTTTTGGACCTTCAGTTGTGCCAACACTACTAGTATTTACATATCATTAAATAGAAAACATAAGGCTAAAATCAAATATGTAGTCCACTACATGTTAAAATGTTTTTATTGTATTAATCTAAATGGGACATACATACTGCAAACATTTGTTTATATTAATCTTTGACTTATGTACATTATAAACACTATAATTATATACATTATAAACATACATTAGAAATACATTGTAATTATACAGTATAAATATGTATCTATTAACATATGTGCATACATTAAAATGCTTTTTAAAATTTTATTGCTGGCCAGATGTGGTGGCTCTTCTCTGTAATCCCAGCACTTTGGGAGGCTAAGGCAGGATAATTGCTTGAGGCTAGGAGTGCAAGACCACCCTGGCCCACATAGTGAGATCACATCTCTACAAAAAAAAATGTATTGCCAATGTTAAATTTGCACAACACTCAAAGTAATCCTGTCCTGCGCCTTCTACCACACACCCACTTCCTTAACATGCACACACACAGACACACACATACAGAGCAAGTGCAAGCCAAAAGTAAGTTTTCTCTAAGGATTAACAATGTTGCTGTACATTCTTTAATGATTCACATGTTAATCACTGATTATGATCCCTCTCTACTGGGATCCATATTATATATGCCCATTTGTTGATATTAAATGTATCATATAACAATATCTTCCAGCTCTAAATAAGGAAAACCCCTATTTAAATTGGCTTAAAGGCATCTACATTTATTGTTTTAAATGCAGAGAAACATTGTTCAAAGAAAAATAATGAAATCCAGAATATCTACAATTTACCATAAACAAGCTACGTATAGTGGGAAATTTTCTTACTTAGTGCCTTTTATCTAAAATAGCATCGTGATCAACAGTGAAAAACTAAATGCTTTCTACTTAAAATCAAGAACAAATAAACAATATCTATACTCACTATTTCTTTTTAACATTATTGTTAGCACAATAAAGCAAGAAAATGAAGTACAAATGAAATGAAAATGAAATGAAAATCAATTGGAAAGGAAGAATGTAAGTGATATTTATTTGCAGATGACATAATTATGTATAGTTAATCCAAGAGTCTATGAAATAACTACTGAAACTAATAAATGAATTTAACATGTTGCAGAATATAAGGTTAATATAAAAATTAATTACATTTCTATACCTGCAATGAACAATTAGAAGATGAAATGATACGTTGTGTTTATAGGTGGAATATTAAATATTGTTAAGATAGTGATATTGCTAAGCTGAAGAAGTCAAATACAAAAGAATACATATTTTACTATCATACACATACAAAATTTTGGAAAACACAAAAAAAAACAGTGACAGAAAAACAAATCAGTGATGGTCAGAGGTTGAGAATGGAGGGAGGAGGTCAACTGCAGAAGGACAGCAAGAAAATTTTAGAGTGAGGAGGGTGACCTCTCTCTTGATTATGGTGTTTACTACATGATCCTATAAAACTACCCCACTGAAAATGATGTAAACATATTGAATATTATAACTAAATGACAAAAATAGTAATACAAATATGAAAAGGGTAAATAGGCATGAAACATTGAATTTACTACGTTTTTTTTTATTATTATTATACTTTAAGTTTTAGGGTACATGTACATGTGCACAATGTGCAGGTTAGTTACATATGTATACATGTGCCATGCTGGTGCGCTGCACCCATTAACTCGCCATTTAGCATTAGGTGTATCTCCTAATGCTATCCCTCCTCCCTCCCCCTACCCTACAACAGTCCCCAGAGTGTGATGTTCCCCTTCCTGTGTCCATGTGTTCTCATTGTTCAATTCCCATCTATGAGTGAGAACATGCAGTGTTTGGTTTTTTCTCCTTGCGATAGTTTACTGAGAATGATGATTTCCAATTTCATCCATGTCCCTACAAAGGACATGAACTCACCATTTTTTATGGCTGCATAGTATTCCATGGTGTATGTGCCACATTTTCTTAATCCAGTCTATCATTGTTGGACATTTGGGTTGGTTCCAAGTCTTTGCTACTGTGAATAGTGCCGCAATAAACATACATGTGCATGTGTCTTTATAGCAGCATGATTTATAGTCCTTTGGGTATATACCCAGTAATGGGATGGCTGGGTCAAATGGTATTTCTAGTTCTGGATCCCTGTGGAATAGCCACACTGAGTTCCACAATGGTTGAACTAGTTTACAGTCCCACCAACAGTGTAAAACTGTTCCTATTTCTCCACATCCTCTCCAGCACCTGTTGTTTCCTGACTTTTTAATGATCACCATTCTAACTGGTGTGAGATGGTATCTCATTGTGGTTTTGATTTGCATTTCTCTGATGGCCAGTGATGATGAGCATTTTTTCATGTGTCTTTTGGCTGCATAAATGTCTTCTTTTCAAAAGTGTCTGTTCATGTCCTTCGCCCACTTTTTGATGGGGTTGTTTGTTTTTTTCTTGTAAATTTGTTGGAGTTCACTGTAGATTCTGGATATTAGCCCTTTGTCAGATGAGTAGGTTGCGAAAATTTTCTCCCATTTTGTAGGTTGCCTGTTCCCTCTGATGGTAGTTTCTTTTGCTGTGCAGAAGCTCTTTAGTTTAATTAGATCCCATTTGTCAATTTTGGCTTTTGTTACCATTGCTTTTGGTGTTTTAGACATGAAGTCCTTGCCCATGCCTATGTCCTGAATGGTATTGCCTAGGTTTTCTTCTAGGGTTTTTATGGTTTTAGGTCTAACGTTTGTCTTTAATTCATCTTGAATTAATTTTTGTATAAGGTGTAAGGAAGGGATCCAGTTTCAGCTTTCTACATATGGCTAGCCCGTTTTCCCAGCACCATTTATTAAATAGGGAATCCTTTCCCCATTGCTTGTTTTTCTCAAGTTTGTCAAAGATCAGATAGTTGTAGATATGTGGCGTTATTTCTGAGGGCTCTGTTCTGTTCCATTGATCTATATCTCTGTTTTGGTACCAGTACCATGCTGTTTTGGTTACTGTAGCCTTGTAGTACAGTTTGAAGTCAGGTAGCATGATGCCTCCAGCTTTGTTCTTTTGGCTTAGGATTGACTTGGCGATGCAGGCTCTTTTTTGGTTCCATATGAACTTTAAAGTAGTTTTTTCCAATTCTGTGAAGAAAGTCATTGGTAGCTTGATGGGGATGGCATTGAATCTATAAATTACTTTGGGCAGTATGGCCATTTTCACAATATTGATTCTTCCTACCCACGAGCATGGAATGTTCTTCCATTTGTTTGTATCATCTTTTATTTCATTGAGCAGTGGTTTATAGTTCTCCTTGAAGAGGTCCTTCATGTCCCTTGTAAGTTGGATTCCTAAGTATTTTATTCTCTTTGAAGCAATTGTGAATGGGAGTTCACTCATGATTTGGCTCTCTGTTTGTCTGTTATTGGTGTATATACTACGATTTTTAATCAAAAATTTATAATTTCTTTATTTTCATAGTTTATGAAAAACAGGTGGTATTTGGTTACATGAATAAGTTATTTAGTAGTGATTTCTGAGATTTCAGTGCACCCATCACCAAGCAGTGTATACTGTACCCAATGTGTAGTCTTTTGTAGCTTACCCCCTTCCCACCTTTCCCCCAGAGCCCCCAGAGTTCATTATATCATTCTTATGCTTTTGCGTCCTTGTAGCTTAGCTCCCACTTATAAATAAGTGAGAACATATGCTGTTTGATTTTCTAAATTGCTTCACTTACAATAGTCTTCAACTCTATTCAGGTTGCTGCAAATGCCATTATTTCATTTTTTTATGGCTGAGTGGTATTCCATGAGATATATGTATATATACATATAGATATATGTGTGTATATATGACATATATATAGATACATTTGTGTATATATATGATATATATACATATATGTGTATACATATGTGCATATATATGATATATATACATATATGTACACACATATATGTGTGTGTATATATGAGATATATATATATTTTTTAATATAAAGCAGTCTATTTTTCTTAAAAAAGAAGGCACATGGTCACAGTCCAAAATGTTTTATACAGCTCTCAGCCTGGAAAATGCAATTAATGAAAAAGGCACTGTTTCTAGAACAAATAGAAAAAGAGTAAATATGTCACCATTTACCCTGCACAGCTTTGAGTAACACCATAGGATCCTGTCACATGTTCAGGGTCAATTTTAAAAGCTTGAGAAGGCGAAGACATAGCAAGGTGATGTCCTAGACTAGCCAGGCTACGAATGGAAGAGCTGTCTGTCCCTCCTCACTAACTGTCCTCTCTCTGTCACACAAGTGTCTGTGTCCCTGTTCCTCTAGCAGATGTGGAAAGTGGCTGCTCAGTGAGGACTCAGCTCCCACCAGCCTGACTGAGGGTCACACAACACCATGATGGGAAGTCACAAACGCTATACCCACATAGGTGATATATATAGATACATATATATCACATATATGATATATATATATATTTTTTCTTTATTTTATTTTCTTTATCCACTTGGTTGATAGGCATTTTGGCTGGTTCCATATTTTTGCATTTGTAATTTGTGCTCTACAAACATGCATTTACAAGTGTCTTTTTCATATAAAGACTTATTTTCCTCTGGGTAGGTACTTAATAGTGGGATTGCTGGTTCAAATGGTAGTTCCAATTTTAGTTATTTAAGGAATCTCCATACCGTTTTCCATAGTGGTAGTACTAGTTTACATTCCCACCAATACTGTAAAAGTGTTCCCTTTCACCTCGTCCACACAAACATCTATTTTTTTTTTAATTTTTAAATTATGGCCATTCTTGTTTGTAAGTTTGTATCACATTGTGGTTTCAATTTGCATTTCCTTGATAATTAGTGATGTTGAGCATTTTTTTCATGTATTTGTTGGCCATTTGTATATGTCCTTTAGAGAATTGTTTATTCATGTCCTTGGCCCACTTACTGATGTGATTATTTCTTTTTTTGCTTGCTGATTTGTTTGAGTTCCTTGTAGATTCTGGATATTCGTCTTTTGTCAGATGCATAGTTTGTGAAGATTTTTTCTTACTCTGTGAGTTGTCTGTTTACTCTGCCGATTATTTCTTTTGCTGTGCAGAAAGCTTTTTAGTTTAATTAACTCCAATCTATTTATCTTTGTTTTTGTTGCATTTGCTTTTGGGTGCCTGGTCATAAACTCTGCCTAAAACATGTCTAGAGGGTTTTTTCCAATGTTAGCTTCTATAATGTTTAATGTTTCAGGTCTTAGATTTAAGTTTTTGACCCATCTTGAGTTGATTTTTGTATAAGGTGAAAAACAAAGATCCAACTTCATTCTTCTGCATGTGGCTTGCCAGTTAATGCAGCACCATTTGTTGAATAGGCTGTCCTTTTCCCACTTTATGTTTTTATTTGCTTTGTTGAATATCAATTGGCTGTAAATATTTGGCTTTATTTCTGGGTTCTCTATTCTGTTCCATTGGTCTACATGCCTGTTTTTAATACCAGTACCATGCTGTTTTGGTAACTATAGTTTTGTAGTATAGTTTGAAGCTGGATAATTTGATGCATCCAGATTTGTTCTTTTTACTTAGTCTTGCTTTGGCTATTTGGGCTCTTTGTTTAGTTCCATATGAATTTTAGGATAGTTTTTTCTAGTTATGTGAAGAATGATACTGATATTTTGATGGGAATTGCACTGAATTTATACAATTGGCTGTGTGGTCATTTTCACAATACTGATTCTACCTATCCATGAGCATGAAATGTGTTTCCATTTGTTTGTGTCATCTATAATTACTTTCAGAAGGGTTTCGTAGTTTTCATTGTACAGATCTTTCACCTCCTTGGTTAGGTATATTTCTAAGTATTTTAGTTATTTTGCTGCTGTTGTAAAAGGGGTTGAGTTCTTTATTTGATTCTTACCTTGGTTGCAATTGATATATAGATGTGTTACTGATTTGTGTACATTAATTTTGTATACTGAAATTTAGCTGAATTCATTTATTAGATCTAGGAGATATTTGGTCGAGTCTTTAGGGTTTTCTAGGTGTATGATCATATTATTGGCAAACACAACAATTTGTAACATTTATCATTTTGTTTCTAATGGAGCTTATATGGATCTTCTCTCTTCTTGGTTAATCTCACTAATCATCTATTAATTTGTTTCATTTATCTCTTTGTTTCATTTTTCTTTTGTATTGTTTTTTCTTGTTGTTTCAATTTCATTTAGTTCACTTCTGATCTTGGTTATTTATTTTCTTCTGCTGGGTTTGGGTTTGGTTTGATCTTGTTTCTCTAGTTCCTTGAAATGTGACCTTGGATTGTCTATTTGTGCTCTTTCAGACTTTTAATGTAGGCACTTAATGATAAGAACTTTCCTCTTAGTACCGATTTTGCTGTATCCAAAAGATTTGGATAGGTTGTGTTACTCTTATCATTTAGTTCAAATAATTTTTAAATATTCATCTTGATTTCAGTGTTGACCCAAGGATCATTCAGGAGCAGATTATTTAATTTCCATGAATTCGTACAGTTTTGACGCTTCCTTTTGGAGTTAATTTCTAATTTAATTCCACTGTGGTCTCCCACTATTGTTACGTAGATATCTCATTTCTTAGGTCTAGTAGTAATTGTTTTATAAATTTGAGAGCTCCAGTGTTAGGTGCATATATGTTTAGAATCATGATATTTTCCTGTTGGGCTAGTCCTTTTATCATTATATAATGTCCCTCTTTGTCTTTTTTAACTGTTGTTTCTTTAGAGTCTGTTTTGTCTGATATAAGAATAGCTACTCCTGTTTGCTTTTGGTTTCTATTTGCATGGAATATCTTTTTTCACCACTTTATTTTAAGTTTATGTGAGTCCTTATGTGTTAGGTGAGTCTCCTAAAGACAGTAGATATTTGGTTCCTGGATTTTTATCCATTCTGCCATTTTGTATCTTTTAAGTGGAGCACTTAAGCCATTTACATTCAACATTAATATTGACATATGAAGTACTATTCTATTCATCATGCTAATTGTGACCTGAATATCTTAGATTTTTTTCATTGTGTTGTTTTATAGGCCCTGTGAGATTTGTGCTTTAAAGAGGTTCTATTTTTGGTGCATTTGAGGTTTCTTTCAAGCTTTAGAACTCCTTTTAGCATTTTTTGTAGTGCTGGCTTGGTAGTGGTGAATTCTTTCAGCATTTGTTTTTCTGAAAAATAATTTATCCCTCCATTCATGAAGCTCAGTTTCACTGGGTACAAAATTTTTGGCTGATAATCATTTTGTTTAAGGAGGCTAAAAATAGGAACCCAATCCCTTCTGGCTTGTAGGCTTTCCTGTTGAGAAATCTGCTATTAATCTGATAGGTTTTCTTTTGTAGGTTATCTGATGCTTTTGCCTCCCAGTTCTTAAGATTATTTCCTTCACTTTGACTTTACATAACCTGATAACTATGTGTCTAGTCGATGATCTTTTTGTAATAAATCTCCTGGGTGTTCTTTGCACTTCCTGTATTTGGGTGTCTAGATCTCTAGCAAGACAAGTGAAGTTTTCAATTATTCCTTCAAATGTGTTTTCCAAACTTTTAAATTTATTTTTCTCCTCAGAAACATCAATTATTCTTGTTTGGTTGTTAAACATAATGCCACATTTCTTAAAAGCTTTGTTCATTTTTTTAAATCTTTTTTTCTTTGTCTTTGTTGGATTGGATTAATTCAAAAGCCTTTACTTTGAGCTCTGAAGGTCCTTCTTCTACGTGTTTGATTCTGTTGTTGAATCTTTCCAGTGTGTGATGCATATCTCTAAGTTTTTCTTTCATTTCCAGAAGTTATGATTGTCTTTTCTTTATGACATCTATTTCTCTGGGGATTTTTTTCATCCGTATCCTGTATTCTTTTTAAATTTCTTTAAGCTGATTTTCAACTTTCTCTGGTACCTCCTTGAGTATTTGTATTAGTTTGTTTTCACACTGCTATAAAGCATTACCTGAGACTGTGTAGTTTATAAAGGAAAGAGGTTTAATTGACCCACAGTTTTACATGTCTGGGGAGGCCTCAGGAAACTTATAATCATGATGGGAGAAGAGGGGGAAGCAAGGCTCGTCTTACATGGCAGCAGGAGGCAGGAGGGAACTGCCAAACACTTTTAAACTATCAGATCTCATGAGAACTCACTCACTGTAGTGAGAATAGCATAGAGGGAATGGCCCCCATGATCCAATCACCTCCCACCAGGTCCTTCCCTCAATACATGGGGATTACAATTTGTGATGAGATTTGAGTGGGAACACAGAGCCAAACTATGTAAGTAGCTTAATAGTCAACATTATGAATTCTTTATCTGCCAATTCACAGATTTCTTCTTGGCTTTGATCCATTGTTGGAGAGTTAGTGTGATCTTTTGGAGGTTTATAGAAACTTGTTTTGTCATATTACCAGAAGTACTTTTCTGGTTCCTTCTCATTTGGGTAGGATGATTCAGTGAAAAGATCTGAAACTCAAGGGCTGCTGTTCAGATTATTTTGTCACATGGGGTGATCCCTTGATGTGCTGCTTTCCCCCTTCCCCTAGGTATGCGGCTTCCTGAGAGCCAGACTGCAGTGATTATTACTGTTCTAGCCACCCACTGGGGCTACCAGGCTCTGGGGTAGTGCTGGGGAATGTCTGCAAAGACTCTTTGATGTGATCTGTCTTCAGGTCTCCCAGCCATGGATACCAGCACCTGCTCTGGTGGAGGTGGCAGGGGAGTGAAGTGGACTCTGTAGGAGTCCTTGGTTGTAGTTGTGTTTAGTGCTCTGGTTTTCTCAAATGCTGGACAAACTCAGGACCTCTGGTTAGCCAGGGTGATGCAGGCAGTGGAATTAGCTGTTTTTTTCTTCTTCTTTGGAGCATGGTTGTTCTGTTATGAGTTGCTGTGATGGCTCCAGATTGTTGGCCTCCAGTCAGGAGGTGCTGCTTTCAAGAAAGCACCAGCAGCTGTGGTAGAAGAGGGATATAAGCTTGCCCTACATTGGACAGGATAAGTACTTACATTTCTCAGGCAATGGTGGGGCCATAGAGCTCCCAAAAGTTTTATGTCTTTTGTCTTTGGCTACCAGGGAACGTAGAGAAAAATGATCAGGTGGGGGCAGAGTTAGGTGTGTCTGAACTCAGATTTCTCCTTGAGTGGGGCTTGCTGTGGCCACTGCTGGGCAGGGGGTGGTGGGGAGGTGGGATTAGCAGGTGGTTCTCAAGCCAATGCAGTTATGTTCCCAAGGGGATTATGGCTGCCTCTGCTATGTTATACAGGTCACTAGGGAAGTAGGGGAAAGCCGGCAGTGACAGGCCTCACGCAGCTCCCATGCAGCCAACAAGGCCAGTCTCATTCCCACTGTGCTCAACCAACAGTGCTGAGTTTATATCCAGGCATCTGGGGAGCAGGACCGAGATCTTCCCCCAAGCTACAACCCTCTCCACTGAGAAAGCAAGCAGGGTTCTCAGGCCTTGCCCCTCCCCATCTGCCTGCACCATTGGCTGTGGCGTCTGAGCTCATATCTGCACTTCCCATTTGCACTTCCTTGATTCTGCTCAGGAAAATTCGTGCTCATTCAAAATTATTATGAAATTCAGCTAGAAGCTTCCTTCACCCTGTGGCTCTTCCCCAGTTCTCTTGGCTGCCTTTCTGAAGGACTCCTGTGAGATAAAACCACTGATGGTTTCCCTGGGCTTGAGCTGGGGAATGGGAATGCCTAAAGGGCTCTTCCAGCTGTTTCTTCTACTTTTAAATTTTGCTTGGCTCTCTAAATCCATATCAGCTCTAGGTAATATTAAATCCTTCTCCCATGATCTGGATTTTCAGGTTCCCCAGTGAAGATGTGTGTTCGGAGGCAGGCTTTTCCCTCTCTCACTCTTTGGGAACTCAGTTTTCAACTGTCTGGCTGAGTTTTCAGCAGCAAGCCACTTCTTTCAAATGGTCTGTGAATTCTTTCAGTTTTCCTGGTATGTTCCTGTGTTGGTTCTTGGAGCAAAAGCTTCAAGTGTAATACAACTGTATGAGTCTCCACATGCTGTTCTCTCCATCCAAATGGGAGTAAATGGGAGTTGCACATTAGTCCTGTCTTCTACCTGCTGTTTTCCCTCCAGAATCTAAAATTTATGATTTTTTTTTTTTTTGAGATAGATTCTCACTCTTTCACCTAGGCTGGAGTGCAGTGGCGTGATCTTGGCCTCACAGCAACCTCCGCCTCCCAGGGTCAAGTGATTCTCCTGCCTCAGCCTCCCGAGTAGCTGGGACTACAGGCAAGCACCACCACGGCCAGCTAATTTTTGTATTTTTAGTAGAGATGGGATTTCACAGGTTGGCTAGGATGATCTCGATCTCCTGACCTCGTGATCCTGCCTCGGCCTCCCGATGTACTGGGATTACAGGTGTAAGCCATCAAGCCCGGCCTATGATTTTTTAATGTAACAAAATTTGAGTGGGGAAGGTACCTTTTTATTAAATTCTCTCATACTTAAAAATTTATATAGAGTTTGAGAGATCATGCAGGTATGATAATGAGTATTGTCATTGAGTAGAAACTATTTAGAAATGATTTAGAACATTCAATAAATTGCAATTAGAGGCATAATTCATACAACGGTGCAAAGAAATGCAACTGTGTGTGATTTTTACTTGAACAAATTATTAATAGAGAATTACAAAATAGTGCTTTTCTCACTCTATTACTTATTCTACACTTTTCATTTTTCATGTTGCTACAAAGAAGAGCTTTTGTCCTTCCCCCATTTAAGTGTGTATGTATATAGTATTTTCTTAGTAACACCTGATTCATGGATTTTTTTAATTCGATATATTAAATTGACAAAGTTAAACATATATTTTTAATTTGTATATATATCTTTAACATATAAATATATTTTAACATATAAATATATTTAACTTAGCCAGTGTGAACTTCCTGAAGTCTAGCTCCCTGAAATTATTAACCAATATTTTACAAGTACGATATGGTTTGGCTCTGTATCCTCACCCAACCCTCATTCTGAATTTTAATCCCCATGTGTCGAGGGAGAGATGTGATTGGATCATGGAGGCAGTTTCGCCCCATGCTGTTTTCATTATAATGAGTGAGTTCTCACGAGATCTGATGGTTTTATAAGGCATTTTTCCTGCTCTTGCTCACTCTCTCTCACCTGCCACCATATAAGATATGCCTACTTCCTCTTCCATTGTGACTGTAAGTTTCCTGAGGCCTCCCCATTCACACAGAACTGTGAGTCAATTAAACCTCTTTTCTTTATAAATTATCCATTCTCAGGCAGTTCTTTATAGCAGTGTGAAATCAGACTAATAGAGAGTACTACCTTACTTTCTGAAACAAAAAGATCTCCCAGATCCATCCATTTCTCCTTTCCCAACCCTAGAATTATCATGCAAAGGAATGGCTTTAATAGAGCATAGTACTTAGAAACCAAGATTTGTAAAACAGGTGTATTCACTATGTGGTTCTGTATATATAGTTATTTATATATAGTTCACTTGCAGGTTCACTAGTTCATCCTGATGCCTCAAATTTTAGTCTAATAAAACAAGGCTCTGCCTCTCCTTTCCCAATTTCTTTTCTTGGTTGTAACCCACTTTCTCCTACAGCAAAAACCCTGACTCCAAAGAGCAATATGTTTACTCATTTGCTAGATTCTGTACTACACACACCTACATATACACACACAATAGCTTTAGAATATACAAAGTAATGTTCAAGCATTTTTCTATTTTTTTTCTTTCTATCTTTGGACTGAACTTATACTGTGTAAGTGCTTAGAGTAGTTTATTTTGTTCCTACATGTTGTTATCATTTGGATATACAGTTAGTTTCATTTATTTTTTGCTTGTTTTAAATTTATAGTTGTTACCATCCCATTGGTTACATCTATTTTTAAACTAGGCAAATCCTTTGCATGGCTTGAAAAGACAAAACCCTTCAGATACATACATATACACACCCAGAGTGAATCGTGTGTACATTCCCCTGTTCTTCTTTGGGTCCATTCTGTAGATAATAAAGTTTATTAATTTTTTGTTTATTCATCATCTTGTGTTCTTTTTTAAAAGTAAGCATATGTATGCACACACACACTGGAAATCACTCATCAGTTTTTAAAACAGCTGCTGTTTCTGGATTCTGGCAACAACAACAACAACAACAACAACAAAAAACCAAAAACAAAAAATATCTGCCATGGTACTATGTTGAATAGCAGTAAAATAGTTCAATCAACTGTTTTTTTATGTCTGGGCATTTAGGTTGTTTTTTATATTCTGGAATTACAAATAAGTCCACAGTGGATAATATTGTGTACATGAATGTGTTTTGCATGATTGGAAGTGCGTCTTTATGCTTAAATCATAGAATAGGTATGTCAAAAATGTTTCTTTCTTGCTGTTGTTTAGGTTTTTCTGTAATTTTATTTCCTTTCCTCTATCTTTTTTTCTTTTGGTAACTTTTTTTTGGCAAAATAGACGAACCTTAAGTGTTTACATTTCTTAAAATTATATTCCAATATCCAACACATAATATAGAACACTTCCATTACTCTAGAGATTTCTCTCATGCCCCTTTCTGGAAAATTTACCCTCTTCCACAGGCAACAATTTTCAGACTTCACTTGGAATAATGTTCTTTTAGATACAACCATATTGATGTGTATATTAATATTCCATTTGTTTTCACTCAACATGGTGTTATTGAGATTCATCCAAGTTTTTGTGTGCATCAGTAACCCATTCCTTTTCAATGATAAGTATTATTTTATTGTATGGATATACCATAAGTTATGTATTGATTTTTAATTAACGATTCCTTGTGCTGTATCCAATTTCTGGCTACTATAAATAAGGCTAGTGTGAGCATTCTTATACAAGATTTTTGAGGACCTATATTTTCATTTCTCTTGGATAAGTATGTAGAAATATAATTAGGTGAATATGTAAGGGCGATTATATTGTAAAAGCATGTTTCCTTTACAGAAATTGCTAGCTTTTCAAATTGTGTACCAATTTTCACTCCCAGCAACATTTGAGTGTTCTAGCTGTTCTGTGTTTTTTGTCAATATTTACTATTGCCAGTCTTTAATTTTAGCCATTTTAGTATATTTTTAGTTTACCTTCCCTAATAACTAATAATGATGAACAACTTTGAATGTGCCTACTGGTTTTTGCATATCTCTTCTTTGAAACATCTATATAAATCTTTATGCCCATTTTTATTGGACAGTTTGCCTTTCTATTGTTATCTGTAGGAGTTCATTATATAGACCAGATACACATCCTTTGCCAGATAAATGTAACGTGAATTTTTCTTATTTCATTGTGTGGGTTGCCTATTTACCTTCTTAATATTGTCCTTTAATTTAATTCTTTGCTTTATCTCTGAAAGCCTGGTTTGGATTTCTCCCATAGAGTATTATATAGTGCAATGACTTTGGCAGTTTCTCAGAAAATAGAAAGGCAGATGAGGGAAGCCTGTGCACGGGTTCACTCCTGATTAATCTTGGAAATGTAGAACCACTTACATTCAAGCTGCCATGGCCCTGAAGTAACTTCTGACCCTGCAGAACTGTCCAAGTGACCCTCAGCAGTCTGAGAGAAATGTGAATATATTTCTCCTTGTTGAATTACTAAAATAAACTTATTAGTTTTAAAGCACTGCTCATAAATTTGCATATTTAGTATTAAATGATTGTTGTAACCACGCATTATATAATTATCAAAAATAAATAAAATAATATAGAGGTTTCTTTTTCAGTAAGCATATTATTATTTTTTATTTCAAGTTACCAAAAAAAAAAGGAAGATTTAAGTGTTTATTAACAAGTCACTGTGTTTTCGTGGGATTAGCTTCAGCGATACGAGTTATTTTTTTTTAATCACCAAACTTTTTATTATATACAGCCATGGTCACAGCTGGATTTGCCCTTTGTGTCCTCCAAGCTGGACTACTGTGAGGAATTCTAATCAAGGGTTTCTTGAAGAACTACTCATAAGTTTCCAGAGCTGCAACCAGGGAGAACACAGCAGAGAGCTTGTTAACTGCTTCTGATTGCTAACAATGTGTGCCCTGAGGGAACAGTGAGAAGCTCTGTCTCTGAATAATGCCTCCAGCTATTTAAACCTCCCAAGGTACTTCATTTGATAGTAATAGCTGAATCAAAACTTATTTACTGAAAATCCTCTTTCAGTCACTTAAAGATGAAGAATTTTAAAACTTTTTTAGAAGGCCCCTATCATATCTGGAGATTTTCCATTTTATATCCTTTGTCCATTTGAATTTGAAAATCAGGGTCAAGTCAGTCCAGAATAGAAAGCCTACACATATTTCTGTTTCATTTTCTTTTTAACCTCAGTAACTGCAAAGTATCGATATCTACTCTTTACATTCTTACACAAAAATATACATATACTCTTAGTACCATTAACCTTAAATATCAATCTCTTTAAGATATACACATACATATTTATGTTTATATGTAATGTAAACATAATATCATTTGCATATAAATTGCAAAGATCAACAATCAAAATTACATCCCCAAGTGGAAGAAATTAATGATGTTAATTGTAACACATTTTGGCACAGCTGTCCCTTTGAAGCCATTTTATGTCGTAGTTCACAGACCATAAAGTTAAGTATTTATAGCCTATGCCTTGCTTAGCCCTTCCATGAATGAGGAGAGAAGAAATGCAAAAGTAAAGTCTTTCCTCTAACAAATATTTCACAAGGCTGCTAACAAGAAGTCACATACAGAATAGAGTTTTATCTCAGCTCACATGCTTTGTTCAGGCTCAGACTCTGATGCTAATGAGCACACCACAGCCAGGAGGTCAGCAGCAAGAGCCCCGGAATGAGAAGTGAGGGTCCCAAAAGATGGAAAAATTTGAATAACCAATTCTAGAACACTCAAGAAGATATTGTCATTTTAGTATATGTGAGTATAACATACTTACACTCTGTCTTCAATAAAGAATGCAGCTCAAGTTAACAAAGTAGTTCTTTCATCCAGTTTACAAGGTTATGAATCTTTTTTGTGTTTTGTGGTAAACAAAGCATGCTAGTCAGTTGATAGATTGCTAACTAAATACTATATCTCTGAAACTGTATGCTTGTAAATTATATTCACAGATATCATTTAAACCATTTTGCTATTTTTTTCTGTTATAATGGAGAAAATTTAGGTTTAGAGAATTTCTGTAGCTCTAAATTGTACACAGTAAGAATCAGGTTATAGATTCAAACATGCTTATAAATTATATTTATAATAACTTTTTTTATAGAAATAAACTCTATTTGTAAAAACCATATAATGATAATGGTCAAAGTCGGTTATTCCATAGTTAAGATATTGGCAAAGGGAAATTATCAGAGATTCATGGGTTGAGGGGTTAAGAGTATTGCCCATAAAATTGCCCCTGAAAGGCATGAGAAATGGTCTGAAATTTTTGGATCTCGTCTAGCAGACAGACAAAGCACTGGGATTTCTAAGTAATGTGTATTATAAGGCAGCAGTCTCCAACATTTTTGGCACTAGGGACCAGTTTCCTGGAAGACAATTTTTCCACGAACCAAAGGTGGTTGGTCGGTTTGAAACTGTTCTACCTCAGATCATCAGGCATTTGACTCTCATAACAAGTTCACAATCTAGATCCCTCACATGCGCAGTTCACAACAGAGTTTGTGCTCCTATGAGAATCCTATGCTGCCACTGATCTGACAGGAGGTGGAGCTTAGGTGGTAATCCTGGCTGTCTTGCCACTCATCTCCTGCTATGCAGCCTGGTTCCTCGCAGGCTACTTACAAATCCACATCCCTATTATAAAGTATAATTAAGCAGCAACATTGTGGAATCATGGAACAATACTTGACTTTCTAGGGGGAAGTGTGAAGGAGTGAAGAGGACAGGTAGCCGGGAGTCTGGGCCTCATCAAAGTCTTTGAGGGCTCAGGGCAAATTTCAAACTATATTGGTGTTAATTGAAAAAAAATCAGAAGCTAATTTGTATGAATACTGATGGTTGAGAGTTTAGGAGAAGATATTCTGCATGCTTAGGGTACAAATAGTTGAGAAATGAGAGAGGTTGGAATTTTAAATATACTTATATAGTAAAAATACGTCATAGAAACATTTAGCTCTCAATTGTTGAATCCCAAAAAGGACACCAAAAGAATGTGTTGATCAAAGTTGTGTTTATTAGATTTACTGCAGTAGAGGCAAACACAATTTGACAAACTCTTAGTAGTCTCAACATGGAAAACTAAGATAAGGTACTTGTGGGTTTTAGGGTCTGAACCAAGTGATTTTCTAGGAGACTTGCAAGACTAGAAACTAAACAGAATTTGGTAGCATTTAAGATGTTACAACTTTGGATTGATGGGTGTATAGAGCCAAGGGTCTTGAAGCAAGTTTTGATCAAGAAGCTGTTAGCCCTGATAAGTAATCCGTTTAGTTGGTTCATACTCTTATCTTCTAGAAGCAGATATTTCCTGGGGCAAGCAGAAAATTATTTTTCCTTAGTTCCAGCATAGTTTAACACAAGGACAGGGAATTATCTTGGGTTCATTTCCCATAGCTTAGACGAATTGAATTCCGTGGCTCTGTGTTTGTGTGTGTGTGTGTGTGTGTTTGTGTGTGTGTGTGAGAGAGAGAGAGAGAAAGAGAGAGAGAGAGGCTGAAAGAGAGACTAAGAGAAAATTATAATTTCATGAATGGGGACTGTTATTCCAATAATTCTTCCTGAGAGTTCCCGAACTGCCAAATATAATTCTGATATTCTGTCTGTTATGTCAATACTGTATGCTAACCATATGATTTGTATATTTAAAGTATCTTTTTCATAAAATGATTTCTTAACACAAAGAAATTTATCTGGTGTTCAAATGAAGAAATGGCAGGATCTTTCAATCCTGGAAGATTTAGGGGGTTTTCAAAGGTCACTTTCTTTCCTATTTGTGATTTTCATTGTACATGTTGAACATAGAACTCCATC
Source organism: Pongo abelii (assembly GCF_028885655.2). Taxonomy (NCBI): domain Eukaryota; kingdom Metazoa; phylum Chordata; class Mammalia; order Primates; family Hominidae; genus Pongo; species Pongo abelii. The sequence continues at coordinate 123,645,335 of NC_071991.2, forward strand.
CTGCATTAGTTATTAACTCTACCAAAGTGTGTGTCATTGGAATTCAATGTGCTACTGAGTGTGGTCAAGGTAAATCCAGTATGCATGAGCTTGCAGATATCTGGACTTATGGATTCCAGCTAATAGATAAAGAGGGAAATGATGGCACCTTAATATTTATAACGATTACTATAGTCTTTGCAATGGAACAGAGGTAAGGAGAAAATGCTTCATAAGTAGGCAAATTTAACTAACTGCATTTAAAACAGAGGTTTCAGGCACATTAGAACAGCAACATATTTTGATAGCCTCACACATTTCCCTAGATACCTTTGCTTGCTGCCTAAAATTATATGAAGGAAATTTACTGGAAAGTATAACGAAAACAAGCAGGGTACTGTACTGATAACTATGATAAGGCAACATCTCTATCAATTATTTTGACACCTCTGTGTTAATTGTCTGAGTTTCATATATTATTCACCACTTAGAGAAAGAAAAAGAATTAATCATATTTTTTAAGCATGGCCAAAGTTTTATCAAAGTTGCTTCACATGCCTCTAAAACATGCATCACCAGACTATTTTCTGATGAAAGTAAGTTCTACACATATGCTTTCAAATTAAGACAACTGGTAGCTGGTAATTACCCATTTTATTCTGAAAATAGAAGTATGGATTACTTAACTATATTATTTTGCATAATGTTCCATGGGATAATTAATCTAAAAGGTGCTAGTCAGGTGCCTTTGTATTAAAGTTAGAAAGTGAAACTGAGAGTTTATATTAAAAAATTAGAATTATGTAGAATTAGAATAATTGCTTTGTGAGATAATAACTTTGTCAGTAAAATTGAGAAATAATTTTGTGAATAATTAACTCTCAGAGTCAACCAAGAGGGAATTCCTATCTTGAGATAAAGGTTGGAACAGGTGACATTTAAAATTCTTAGACTTTCGTAAAGATAGTTAAATAAAAGAACTAGTTCTAAAACCCTTTTAGATACCTTAGCAGACATTGTACTTCAAAGTATCATTTCATATTGACCAAGATGGCCTTAGGGTTTTTTTTTCCAGCTTGGCCAAACTTTAAGAAGGCTTCTTTTTGCCTCTAGGCCTTTGACCACACCGTCTCCTTAGGTATTTACCTTAGAAAACTTGCTATTTCTAATTTTGCCATTTAGAAATATAAATATTTTTAAAACCCTCTGCCAGATTTACAACCCAGGACTGTCTTTCTCATGAACCTGGAAGCCATCCCTTTGAAATGTAATCCACAAGGAAGATGGGGCCCTATTTCTCAGGCTCGGTGGGAAGATAGAAATATAACTTCAGTAGGAGGCTAACATCCTTAGGGTATCTTTGGTCCAAGGTGTAAAATCACCTCCTACCATGAAGATACTAGATAGTTACTTTTCCTTTAAGTAAAACCAGTTAGCAAACACAAATGGCCTAAGGTCTTTCCCATTCCAGCTCTTAAAAAGTCTCTAACCCTTGTTTCTTCTTCTCACTAGATAAAGTGTTTATCACTTATTTACTGATTTGTCATTCAACAAATATTTAAGTCTCCTTTAAGAAGCCACTCAGGAGATAACAAGATGAGTAAACAATTTACTCTCCTAGAAAATCACAATCATGAGATGTAAACATAGAAATAAAAATAAAATGAGCAAAAAAAGTTTGAAACAGACTAAAATAAAGTCTTCTGAAAATTTTTAAAAAGTGAGATGATTTCTACCTGAGAGGTGGTGGATGATGCAGACGGGCATTCATGGAGGAGCAAGCATGTGAGCTGGGCTTTCAACAATGGTAAGGAAGAGTGGGCTTTGGAAAAACAGAAAGGAAGGTGTAAGGAGAAGACTTTCAAAGCAAAGGCAGGAGGACAGACAGAGCAATCCGATTCCCCAGAGACTTAAAAGTGATACAATGCAACTAAAACAGTTTTGTTAAAGGAAATACAATTGGGAAATTAGGAGATCTAGTTTTCGGTGTGTCTTGAGCACCATGTAAAGAATTTTGACTTTTTTTTTTTTTCCTAGACAGGGTCTTGCTGGAGTGCAGTCCCAGGCTGAAAAGAACCTCTCACCTCAGCTCCCAGAATTGCTGGGACTACAGGTACACACCACCATGCTCAGCTGATTTTTGTATTTTGTATTTTTTGTAGAGATGGGGTTTCACCATGTCGTCCAGGCTGGTCTCGAACTCCTGAGCTGAAGCAACATGCCTGCCTCGGCCTCCCAAATTGCTGAGATTACAAGAATGAGCCACCACACCCAGCCAAGGATTTTGACTCTTTTTCTATGAATAATGAGAAGCTGCTGGAGTGTTTTAAACTAGAGAGAAAACTGACAAAGTTTGCATGTTAAAAAATGTGCTTGGCAATAACGTGATGGTTGTCAAACATTTTTGCTTCCACACTTCTTAAAACTATTTGGGGCAATAATGTAGTCATTATAAAGATGCTTCCCAAAACCAGTATTTTGAATTGGGATCTTGTGAGGAGGAAGTGGGAGAGAATTACTAGCATGAAACTTTGATCACAGAATCGTTTATCCTCAGGCATGTCAGTTCTAGAGAGAGTCACTCATGGAAATGGAGGCTCTGGAAACTGATCCTCTTAAAATTATGGAATTCCATGTGTTTCTTGGAAAACAGTCATTTGCTATTTGTTGGTCAGTTAAGCAGTTCTGTTTAACTGGACCAGGATTGGCTGATCTTGGCTTGAGCTTCTCTTGCATCTGTGATGTACCAGTAGGTAGACTGGAGCCCCACTGGTCTCGGATCACCTCATTCTCACATACTGGCTGACTGTCAGCTGGGCAGGTGAAGGTCACAGAACCATGAGTATTATCCACCATTCTAGTTCAGATTTGAATACACGGAGGTGGCAAAGTACCAGGAGAGACCAGAAACAAATAAAAAAGCCATCTTACAGGCTGAGATCTGCATCATTATATCTGCTATGTTGAATAAAAACATGTATTTCACAAGTTCAGCCCAGAATCAAGGGGTCAGAAAATAGACTCTAATCTCATGATCAAAATTGTTGCAAAGTTACATCACAAAAAGCATGGACAGAGAGAGGGAAAGAATTCTGGTCACTTTTGCAATAAACCACAGTGGTGATTTAAGAGGGCCTCTGAGATTTCAGAATGGGACTACTTTAAAAAGAGTTGCCTGGCATGAGCAGATAGGTTGTATCAGTGGAAAGATTAATCCAGAGTATGCAGGTTAATGAAATAGCTAAGCTTTTGGTGGTCTAGTGTGGTAAAGGAGGAGTAAAGGGTAGGTGGAAAAGGAGAAAGAATGGACAAGATTAGGTAAATTATTGATTATAGAAATAGCAAAATTTTCTCTAAAATTTATTGTAATTAACTCTAATAAATTAAATTCATTTACATTGAAACATCCTTGGTGCAGTAATCTATATTTAAATTTGGTCACCTTTATTACAGATTTAGATAAGTGTTGAATATTAGTCTTTTGAAAAAGACCATTTAAGCCAGCCCCTTCACTTAATGAATGAGAAAATAGAGTGCATTGTTCAGTAATATATAGAAGTGATACTCATTTCACCCATAAACAAAGAACATTCGGCAAAACACAAGTGATTTCAGAAGCAGTAGTAATAGAAATAAGGTAACTCTTAATTGTGTGTTCCAAGAGGTAATGTCAAGATATGAGTAAAAGAAATCCACAGGTGATATAAAATGCAATTTTCATTAACTTCAACTGCTCTTCTTTTCAAGTCTTCAATAACTGATCTGCATTTTTTTCTAAATCATAATTTATGGAGAATGGAAGGAATCTTGGAGAAAACTGAGTCCAAATGTTTTGAAAGTATGTTTTTAGGGCTTCTCAGATGTACTGTATGCACTGCTGAGAGGGCAGGGCTGTAGTCTTCTAATCTCAACCCAGAACAATCTCCTGTTATCTGCCTTGCACACAAGGGTCTAGTGTAGAATTTTTTTGGTAAGGTTTTTAAGGGTACAAATGTTTCTTCTTTTTTTTTTGTTAAACCACACAGTGATCTTCTCCAACACACTGTTATATGAGAAAATTGACATAAGACTAAGTAAAGTCACTTGATGAAAATTATAGAGCTAGTTGTTGACAAAGCGATGGCAAAGATGCATGTCTACAAACTCCTGACTCCCTGCCCACTTCCTCTACTTTGAGGCAGAAGAAACTATAAAGTGAAAGGAAGAGAATATTGCATGATACCTAAAGGCAGAACATGAATTCCAGTAATTGCCTGAGAACTATGGAACTGACTGCAGCTAGAACATACATTTGTTGTGTAAATAGAGTGATAAATATACTAATAAATGCAAACTTGTATGTGAGAATGTGGCTCTCACTGTGAGACCTGGATCTTCAGACTCACAGATACACAAATAGAAACCATCTGTGAGTATTTTTTTGTACACATTTTTGCCTAATTCTCTTCATCAGGTGTGATCTTTGGGTGGCTCATCACAGTTCTGCTTAATCAGGCATTCTGATTAATAGTAGCTATATCTATTTTTGCAGATAATTGAATTTCCAAGCTTTAGAATTCAGGTAAATACCTTTGACATTAAGCCTATACCAAACAAAACATAATTTGTCTTTGTTGAATCAACAGTCCTAATAATTCAGGTTTATTATGATGAGTTTCATTATCCTCTTATAGCTGATTTGCAGAAGGACCTAAAACCCCGAATTCCCCAAGCTCCAGAATACCACTCAACAGGCAGCTGTGCATAAAAGTAAGAGAAATTTCCCTTTCTGCACATTCTGCATGGAAGTTCATGTTTCTGTTTATAAATTTTATACATGACAAATGTTCATTTTGGATTGTAAATAAAGACTGAGGAAGAAGCAGCCCATAGCATCTTGGTAGTTACAACAGATGGCGTTAACCACGTGGGAATGCTTGGGATTCTTCCGTAAGATATAGAAAAATAAATTGTTACATAGTGAGAGCTCTTTCTCATCCAAATTCCTGGTAAAATGGATATCAATTATTTCTTGTAGTATCTTAAAAGAATATCTGGTGAAAATTGTATTCACTAAGAATTAGGGAATAATACAACAAAATAAATTATTAAACTAGTAAAATTATTCATTCCAAATGCATACAAATTAATATAATTAATTAATTATCAGTCCTTAAATATTTTCTAAAGCTAAATTTGAAAAGACAACTTATCCAAGGCAGATAAGTATTATTAAAATAATAATTTGATACAAGGAAATAAAATGTCCTTATTATTACAATATTAAACTTTTAGGAAACTTCAAGGCAAAATATTTCTCAAAACCAGTTTCTCCAGCAAGGTAGGAATGGAAATGATAGAAAGAGGGTTTCACAGCTGAGAAAGAAGAGTCATCTATATGCTATTATTTTCAAAAATAAAAATAAAATTCCAAGGGGGGTCTTTGTAAATTGAAAAGTGAGATTATGTCCAAAGATGTCTACATTTGTGTACATACATACAAATTATTGTGTCTATGTCTTATAGTGTACAAGAAAGGGGCTCTTTTTTATGTACCTTAAAAATTGTCAAATTTTATATCAGCAGTCCAGGATTACTTTTTATTTTAAAAACATTTATTGCATGTCCAGATTGCATGAAGCACTGTACCAAGTGCTATTATATGACAGTGCTTTCCATTTATGTTTCAGGGTTGTGACTCAGGGCTGAATTGCCTTGTGATTCTGAGAACCTTTATGTCTCTATATATTCCTTTTCATCGATCAGTCATTGCCGCAGTTACATACTTAAAATCAGTATAAAATATTAATGGTTTGGCTGGGCACTGTAGCTCACCTATAATCCCAGCACTTTAGGAGGCCAAGGCAGGAGCATCAGTTGAGGCCAGGAGTTTGAGACCAGCTTAGCCACATAGAGAGACTGCATCTCTACAAAAAAATTTAAAAATTAGCTGAGCATGGTTGTGTGAACCTGTAGTCCTAGCTACTTGGGGGCTGAGGTGGGAGGATCACTTTAGCCTAGGAATTCCAGGCTGCAGTGAGCTATGATCACACCACTGCATACCAGCCTGGGTGACAGAACAAGAACATCTAAATAAATAAATAAATAAATAAATAAATAAATAAATAAAAATTGTAATGGTTTTAGGAACAGGTTACTCAGATCACTTTGTCTGTCATCCTTCAGGTAAAGTGCCAATAGAATTACCAAATCTCCACACATATACTAAACTTGCAAACCCCATAAATGAAGCTTGAGGTTTTGCTAGCCATTTTGGTCTAGGTCATTGACCTTCAAAAACTTTGTTCATATATCTTATTAAAGTGGTTTTTAAACCCATGCATACACAAATGAATTTTAATTTTGAGTCCTAAATTTCTATCACATACTTAAGTAGTTGTAAAAAATGGGATTTATTTAGAATAACAAATAAATGTGTTCAATGGCCCCTGTCTACCACAGAGCATTAATACCCACCATCAAACGCTTAAAGATGTACATAAATCTGGAGGATGTTAAATTAAGTGAAACAAGCTAGACACAGAAAGACAAATATTACGTGATCTCATTTACATGTGGAATCTAAAAATGTGGAGCTTATAGAAACAGAGTAGAAAGGTGATTAAAAGGTGGTTACCAGAGGTTGGAGAGTAGAGGAAATGGACAAATGTTGGTCAAAGAATACAAATTTGGAGCTACAAGATAAACTCTGGAAACCTAATGTGCATCATGGTGACTGTAGTTAATAATAATGTACTATATACTTGAAATCTTCTAAGAGAACAGATCTTAAATATTTCCACATACACACACACACACACACACACACACACACACACACGGGTAACTATGTGAGGTGATAGATATATTAATTACCTTGATTGTGGTAATGATTTCACAATGTATATGTATATCAAAATATTGCATTGTACACCTTGAATATATATAATTTTCCTCTGTGAATTCTCTTTGTGTGTGTGTGTGTGTGTGTGTGTAGCTCCAAGGTTTTTCCTAATGGTCATAAATTTTACATTATTTTTTTCCTCCTTTAATTCATTTATATTGCACTTCCTTCACAGAACTGATATAATACTAATGCATTGTGGTAATGCAATATATTTTTATTCTGGATAGTTTCATTGATGAACTTCTCAGGCCACCATGTTACCTAACTCCAAAGGACATTTCTGTAATATATATTATTTCTTAATTCTCTATTTAAAAAAGCATGCTAATTGAATATTTTTTTAAAAAACTTCCATGAACATAACATCCTAAAGTTTTATAAAATTTATCTGGAACTGGAGTCAATAATGACTAGCATATTGTTAGTAAAAAATATAATTATATTACATTTTATAATAATTATAAAGTAAAAACTAAAATTTTCTTAAAATTAAGATAACGGGGCTTTTTTATAGTCAATGTGCCATTAAATAATATCATTCATTGCTAGAATATGAAAGTGTTCAGCAGCTATACCATCCCTCCCTAATGTTTACCCTCAGATGTGAGAGCTGGGAAATCTTGTTTGCATAGATAAGTAGATGAGTATGGAAAGAGCTTTGCAACTAAATTCTCTGAACTTAGGATCAGTAGTTTTGAATGAACAAATTTTCATGGGTATAGTTAAATTTGTGTTAAGTGGTTTACGCTTGTTGATGCTGTTTAACCTTCAATTCCCAGTTTCATTTTTCCATATTTAGAAATACAATTAATTTTTATGTTCGCTTTGTATCTCGTGATCATGTTAAACTCAATTATTTGTTTTATACTATCTTTGTAGATACACTTTAGTTTTTTATGTTCATAATAATGTTTTACACCAGTAAAGACAATCTATCCAAATGGTACTTCTTCCCAAATGGTACCTCTTTCCAAAGGGTATGTACCTTGTTTTATTTTCTTGCCTATCACATTAATAGAACTGCCAATACAAGATTGAAGAGAAGCACTAAAATAGTGCTCAATGGCTGATAGAAAAAATATCAACTATCTCAATACCTGATAGAAAAAATACATAGAAAGTTTCAACCTTATAATGCTTATAAGGAAAACAACTGAAATATATGGAGCCAGATATGTTGAAAGTAAAAGAATGAAAAATTTTGAAGAGGAAAACGTTATGCAAAATGTAACCAAAAGAAGACTGATATTCCTATATAATTTTATTTCTAAGAGACAGGATCTCACACTGTAGCCCAGACTGGAGTGCAGTGGCATGATCATAGCTCACTGCTGCCTCAAACTCTTAGGCTCAAGTGACACTCCTGCCTAAGCCTCCCAAGTAGCTAAGATGAAAGGCATGTGCCACTTGCCACTACTTGGCTATATATATTTGTTTTTTGTAGAGGCAGGTTCTTGACATATTGGCCAGGCTGGTCTCAAACTTCTGTGCTTAAGTGATCCTTTCCCCTCAGCATCCCAAAGCACTGGAATTACAGGCATGAACCACCACATTCAGCCCTGTAATATTTTAAAAATTGATTTGGTCAAAAAAATTACTATAGACATAAAATGACAGTTCTCTAGAAAGCTATAACAATTTTATCTTTTTTATTTAAGTTCAGGGGTACATGTGCAGGTTTGTTATATAGGTAAACTTGTATCATGGGGGTTTGTTGTACAGGTTATTTCATCTTCCAGGTATTAAGCCTAGTACCCATTAGTTATTTTTCCTGATCCTCTCCCTCATCCCACCCTCCATCATTCAACAGGTTGTTCCCTTCTATGTGTCCATGTGGAAGCTATAACACATGCGTATACTCAATTTCATACTCTTAAGAAATACAGTAATAAATAAATATACAATTATAGTGGGAAACTTCTACAGACTATTCTGAATAGCTGATAGAAAAAAATATACAAACTATCAATACTGCTAATCAAGTAGGTATAAATAACTAATACACGTGACACAGTTGACATACATAAAGCACTGCACTCAAAAATTAAAGACTACATGTAGTTTTCAGGTGCAAATGGAACATTTACCAATATTGCTCATATTGTAGTTTAGAGAGAAAGCTTAAATAATATTCACTCGATTCTGTTGGAAGGCCAAGGTGGGCGGATCACAAGGTCAGGAGATCGAGACCATCCTGGCTAACACGGTGAAATCCCGTCTCTACTAAAAATACAAAAAAATTAGCCAGGCGTGGTGGTGGGCACCTGTAGTCCCAGCTACTTGAGAGGCTGAAGCAGGAGAATGGCGTGAACCCGGGAGGTGGAGCTGGCAGTGAGCCGAGATAGCGCCACTGCACTCCAGCCAGGGTGACAGAGCGAGACTCAGTCTCAAAAAAAAAAAAAAAAAGAATATATTATCTGACCATTAACAAATGAATTAAGGTAGACATACCTAACAAAAGTACATTTAGAAAATCTATAACTACCTGAAAATTAAGCAATAAACTCTATTGTGCAAGGGTCAAAAACACCCAGTGAATGTAGAAGACATTATGAAATGAATGACAATGAAGACATGAATATCAAAACAGCTAACACATTACAGAGGAAAATGTATGGTCTTACGTACACACTATCAGGAATGTAAGACTGAAAATTAATTAGTTGTTTTGATTTTAAGAAGCTAAAAAATTAATAAAAAATTTTTAAAGTAGAAATAAAGTAATGATAAATACATAGTAGAGAAATTAATACAAAATTTAGTAAATTGTAAAGATTAACAGTTCACTCCATAAGTAAAATAAATGAGTGAAATAAATCAATAAAAACACAGAAAACAAGATTGCTAATATCAGGAATGTAAAGATGATATTGCTCTCCCTTTTTTTTATTGCTATATAATAATATTACATATTTTTGGAGTACATGTGATATTTTGAAACATTCATACAGTGTGTAATGATCAAATTGGGGTACTTAGGATATCTATCACCTGAAACTTTAGTCTTTTGATTGTGTTGGGAACATTTCCAATCTTCTCTTCTAGCTATTTTGAAATACACAATAAATGATTTGTATCTATAGTCACTCTACTGTGCTATCAAACACTAAAACATATTCTTTCTAACTGTATTTGCACCCATTGACCAATCTCTATTCATGATCCCTTCTCCCACACCAGCCATTTCCAGCTTCTGGTAATCATTCTACTCTCTACTTCAAAGAGATCAACTTCTGTGGCTCCCACATATGCCTGAGAACATGTAATATTTATCTGTTTATGCTTGGTTTATTTCACTTAACATAAAGACCTCCAATTCCATCCTTGTTGCCTTCAATTGCAGAAGTTCATTATTTTTACAAACTTTTGAATAGCATTTCATTGTGTATATATATACCACATTTTCTTTACCCATTCATCCATTGGTGAACACTTAGGTTGATACTGTATCTCCTGCTATTGTGGATAGTGATGCAATAAACATGGGGATGGAGGGTTCCCAATGATATACTAATTTCCTTTTCTTTGGATAAATACATAGTAGTGTTGTTGCTGGATTGCAAGATAGTTCTACTTTCAATTTTTTAACAAACTTCTATTTTGTTTTCCATAATGGCTGGACTAATTTACATTACCACCAATAGTGTATGAGAGTTCCCTTTTCTCTTCAGACTTGCAAGTATTTGTTATTTTAGTCTTTTGATAATAGGCATTCTAACTGGGACGAGATGATATGATCTTATTGTGGTTTTAACTTGCATATCGTTGGTTATTAGTAATGTTGGGCCTTTTTTTCATACACCTTCTGGCTATTTGTTTTCTTTTGAGAAATACCTATTCAGATGCTTTGACCACTTTTTAGTGGGAGCATTTGTTTTGTGAGTATTTGTTTTGTTGCTGTTGAGTTGTATGAGTGTTTTGTCTATTCTGGATATTGGTCCCTTGTTGGATGAATAGTTTGCAAATATTTTCTCCCATTTCATAGGTTGTCTCTACTATCTAGATTGTTTTCTTTGCTGTGGAGAAGCTTTTAGTTTAAGCCTTATTTGTCTATTTTTGTTCTTGTTGTTTGTGCTTTTAAATCCTTAGCCATAATATATTTTCCTACACTAATGTGCTGAAGCATTTTCCATATTATTTTATTCTAGTAGTTTTATAGTTTTGAGTCTTATGTGTTAGTCTTTAGTCAACTTTAAGTTGATATTTGTATATGGTATGAGATAGGGGTTTAGCTTCATTCTTCTGCATACAGTTAATCAGTTTTCGCAGAACCATGTGTTAAAGAGGGTGTCCTTCCTGCAATGTATGTTCTTAGTGTTTTTGACAATATCAGCTGGCTATAAATCCATGGATTTCTTTCTTGGCTCTCTATTCTGCTTCATTGGTCTATGTGTCTATTTTCATAGCAATACCATACTATTTTGGTTACTGTATCTTTGTAGCATATTTCCAACTTAAGTGGTGTGACACCTCCGGCTTTGTTCTTTTCCCTCAGATACCTTGGCGACTTGGGCCTTTGTACTTCCACATGAATTTTAAGGTGTTTTCTCCCTAAGAAAATGAAGAATGCCATTGGTATTTTAATAGGGATTGCATTAAATATGTAAATAACTTAACTCAAGTTACTTTGTGTTGGTGTGCTCAGGATTTCTATTTCTTCCTGGTATTATGGATATTTTAACATTATTAATTTTTCCAATCCACAAGTATGGCATGTCTTTCCATTTTCTTGTATCCTCTTAAAATTCTTTTTTTTAATTTATATATTTTTTATTTTTTATTTTTTTGAGACAGAGTCTTGCTCTGTCACCCAGGCTGGAGTGCAGTGGCACGATCTTGGCTCACTGCAAGCTCCACCTCCCAGGTTCACACCATTCTCCTGCCTCAGCCTCCCAAGTAGCTGGGACTACAGGCGCCTGCCAGCACGCCCAGCTAATTTTTTGTATTTTTAGTAGAGATGGGGTTTCACCATGTTAGCCAGGATGGTCTCAATCTCCTGACCTGGTGATCCGCCCGCCTCGGCCTCCCAAAGTGCTGGGATTACAGGCGTGAGCCACCAAGACCAGCCATTAAAATTCTTTAATCAGTATTTTGTGGCTTTCATTATAGAGGACAGTCACTTTATTGCTTAAATTATTCCCATGTTTTATTTTCTCATACTGATTGTAAATGGGATTCCTTTTTTGATGTCTTTTTCAGCTAGTTTTTAAAATTGGCATATAGGAATACTATAGGTTTTTGTATACTGATTTTGAATCTTGAAACTTTACTAACATTTGTATATAGTTCTGAGATTTTTGGTGAAGTCTTTAGATTTTTCTATATATGAGATCATGTCACCAATGAAAAGGGACAATTTGACTTCCTCTTTTATTTCTTTTGCTTGCTCAATTACTCTAGGTAGGACTTCCAGTACTATGTTGACTAACAGGAGTGAAAGTTGGCATTCTTGTCTTGTTGCAGTTCTTACAGAAAAGGCAGTCAGACCTCATTCAGTACGTCCTCTGTTAGTTTGTCATATATATCTTTTATGATGTTGAGGTATGTTTTTTTTTTCTATGCCTAATTTGTTGAGCGTTTTTATCAGGAAGGGAGGTTGAATTGTATCCAATTCATTTTCTGCATCTATTGAGATGATCATATGATTTTGGTCCTGCATCCTGTTGATGCAATATATCATCATTATTGATTTGTGTATGTCGAGCCATCCTTGCATCCCAGGAGTAAGTCCCACTTGATCATGGTGTGTTATCTTTTGACTTTTCTTTATTTTTTTAGATGGAGTCTCACTCTGTCACCAGGCTAGAGTGCAGTGGAGACATCTGGGCTCACTGCAACCTCCGCCTCCCATGTTCAAGCAATTCTCCTGCCTCAGCCTCCCAAGTAGCTAGGACTACAGGCACATGCCACCATGCCTGGCTCATTTTTGTATTTTTAGTAGAGACAGAGTTTCACCATATCAGCCAGGATGGTCTCGAACTCCAGACCTCATGATCCGCCTGCCTCAGCCTCCCAAAGTGCTGGGATTACAGGCATGAGCCACTGTGCCCAGCCTTGATATGTTCTTGAATTAAGTTTTCTGAGATTTTGTTGAGGGTGTTTTCAACTTGGTTTATCAGGAATATTGGCCAGCTTTCTTTTTTGCTGTGTCCATGTCTAGTTTAATATCAGGGTAACAATGGCCTCATAGAATGAGTTAGGAAGGGTTATAGTCTCTTCAATTTTTTAGAATAGTTTGAGAAAAAATAATGTTAGTTTTTCTTTATAAGTTTGGTGGAATTTAGTAGTAAAACCATTTGATCCTGAGCTTTCCTTTGTTGGGAGACATCTTATTACTGCTTCAATCATGTTACTTTATGTTGGTGTGCTCAGGATTTCTATTTCTTCATGGTTTATTCTTGGTAGGTTGTATGTGTTTAGGAGTTTATTTGTTTCCTCTAGGTTTTCCAATTTGTTAGCATATAGTTTTTTATAATGGGTTGTCATGATTTTTTGTGTTTCCCTGGTATGTCTACTTTTTCATTTCTGATTTTATTCATCTGGGTTTTTTTCCTCTTTTTTTTCTTAGATAGTCTAAGTAGTAGTTTATCACTGTTTATCTTTTCCAAAAACCAACTTTCAGTTTGTTGATTTGTTCCCAAGGATAGACATATATGCCAGAGAAATACAGAGCCCAGAACAGATCTGCATACATTTCTGACAAAGTTAACATATAAAACAATAAGAAAAGGATGGTCTTTTTAATAAACAGTGCTTGAGAAATTGTCTGTCTATATGAAAAAACTTAATTTATTATTTACCTTATATATTTTAATTTTAAACATAAAAAATTGAAAAATCAAACATCTCTTTACTTTTAAAAGAAAAAAATGGAAATCCTTATGACTTTGCTACAGGTAAATATTTAATATGCTAAACATAGAATCCCTAATAATTGAGATACATTAATATTAAGAACTTCCCTCCATTGAGAGAACAAATCATGAAGACACTGGAAGGAAAATTTATTTGATATACATATGTATTGCAAAATAATTGTATCCTGAATAGCACAAACCAATTAAAAAGTCAGACAACCGCCACCCAAAAATATACAAAATATATGAGCATTTAACGAATATAATATTGAAATATAACAAATGAAAAGGTGCTCTAAATCCACAATGAAATACCATGAAACACCCACCAGAAAGGATAAAATGACAAAAAAAAAAAAAGAAAATAACAAAGCAGTGGCAAGGATATTCAGCAACTGGAACTCTCACATGCTTCTGAGGAGAGTTTGCAACATCATTTGAAAAAGTGCTCATTATTATCCATGAACACAGACACAGCCTACAATGCAGTGATTCCACCCTATGTTATATATTTCCCAAAATATGTATGTTTGTCAAAACACATACGCATACACAAACACATTTAGAAGTTCATATAAGCACTATCTCAACAGCCTAAAATTGGAAATAAGACAACTACGGTAAGCAAAATAAACTTCACAAAATAATACATAATGTAGTTTCCATTCATACAAAATTTTAAAAGCAGCAAACTGATCTATGATGTTAGAATTCAGGATGGTGGTTTATGCTGTGCTGGGGAGCTTGTGACTGCAAGGGCTCATAAGAGGAATTCTGCAGTGCTATCAGCATATTATTTCTTTATACAGATGCTGGTTACATGGGTGTGCTCACTTTGATTTGTGTGTGTTCCTGTACGTTATACTTCAATACATTTTATTGGTGAGTTGTTGTGTGTGAATTTGATCACTTCCCAACACCTACACTATTATTACTCTGATAACATCTACACTATTATTACTCTGATTCAAGCTGTCATTATCCATTGACTTAATGTTTCTATAGCACCATTTCTTATCCCACCCATACCAATATCACAGTCACTATCTTGATTCCTCTTCCATTTAGCCCTCACAGAGCAGTCAGACTTGTTTTTTGAAAACTCCTCTACTCAAAGTTCTTCAATGGCTTTCTGTTTCACCAAGAGAAATAAAATCAGTGCTCCCAATGCTATACAAGTTTAAATATGCTTTGCTACCTCTCTAAGCTAATTTCCTTCCAATTCCTTCATTCGGGCCCCAGCTACATAGGCTTCCTTGCTATTATACAAGAACATTTAGTGCTTCAGGCCATTTACACTAGCTGACCTCTACCTGCTACATTTTTCTATATTTCTGCTTGGCTCACTCCCTTCCTTCCCGCAGGTTTCCACTTAAATATCACCTTGGCAGAAGTGCTTTTCTTAATCACCCTATAAAATTGCAATCCCATTCCTCTTCAGTTTTCCCTTATCACCTTGAGACTATTTTAGCTTTCTTCATAGCACTTATCAATACCTAATATATCACAACTAATTTTGTTTATGAATTTATTGTCAGTCCTTTTTGATTAAAATTAAAGTTCTCTTAAGGGAGAGAGTTTATATGTTTTCTTCTTGCTTTATCTCCAGTACCTACAGCACTGGCCCCGTGTAGAAACTAAGTAAATATTTGTTGACTTAAACAACTAATATCCTTAGGTGGATATGTGATGTGATAAAAATATATAACTTTTTCCTTTCTGGATTGAAATTATGAGCTTGGAATCCATACTTGAGAATCCTAGGCCTATATTTCCTATCTTACCTCTTTTAAAAACCCAATTACCACTAGGTTCTCTTGATTAGCCATCATGACTCCAAGACTCATGTGGCCTTCCTAATTCTAGTGGAATATAGAATGATTAGCAGGCAAGACAGAGAAAATTTGCCCACTAAGAGGTAACCAGAGAAATCCTATTTTATTGACTTCTTTTTTATTAGACAGATGTGCCTGTAAAAACTGCACTGAACAATATCTGTTTATAAGAATTTAAAAATTGTAAAACACCAAGATCAAATTATTTTCTAAACTAATCATAAAACCATAAATTTTAAAAATCAAAAAATATGACTTTTCATAAATTTAAAAAAATAAACAAACAAGGAAACATAAAGTAACAAGGGAAAGATAGTGCCAAAAGTTATATTTTGTAACTTCGTAGTATGACCGTGCTGAGAAAATATTGAAAAAACAAGCACCATCACAAAGAATAATAAGCCATTGGGAACATAATAAGGAAAATAGAGAACATGAGATTCAAGAAGCTCTACTGCAATCATTTTACACCTGAGATACCTGTGGTGTTACAAACAACCACAGCCTTAATTTCAACCAACATTTATACAAGGGATGTATGGGAACTATCAACTCAGGGTGCCACAAACTAGCAGAAATTGAGCCCTATTTTCCCAGATGGTATGTGTGTATATGTGAAGATGTATGTGTGTGCCTGTTTGTGTGTGTATATGTATACATATGTGTGTATGTGTGTTTTGAGTGGGTAGTCAGTATATCTATATGTGTGTATTTTTTAGTTTATGTAATTATCAACATTTAAAAATGGAATAATTTCTGGCCAGGCCCAGTGGCTTACACCTGTAATCCCAGCACTTTGAGAGGCTGAGGGAGGTGGATCACTTGAAGCCAGGAGTTTGAGACCAGCCTGGCCAAGATGGCGAACCCCATCTCTACTAAAAATACAAAAATTAGCTGAGTGTGTGATGGTACATGCCTGTAATCCCAGCTACTCAGGAGGCTGAGGTATGAGAATCACTTGAACCTGGGAGGTGGAGGTTGCAGTGAGCTGAGACGGGGCCACTGCACTCCAGCTTTGATGACAGAGGGAGACTTTGTCTCAAAAAATAAATACATAAAATAAAATAAATAAAAATAGAAATTAAATAATTTCACGTAAAATTGTGATTTATAGTCTGATTTGAAAAATCAAAGTATTTTTTAAATGTATTCCCACTTGGCAACAATAGGCTCTACGTGAGTGGTAGTCGCCCTTATTAGAGGGTCATGCACCTCCAAATTTATCAAATACCCATCTATTTTCCTCCCTTTGGCCCATTTTTGTTACAACCAATCAATTTCACTAAGTTATATTTAATGCTTTATATGAATAGGCATTTTTATTTAAAATTCTATATTAACTTATTTAATTTAATGAATTTCTTGTCTTATTTTTTTCTTCACCTCTTTTTAGACAACTCTGGTTGGTGGCAAGATATAATTATGCATAAAATAAAACAAATAAAATACCTACCCCACAACAAACACTACCAGTGTCCATGTGCCTAGGCTGGGCCTTGGGACTGGCCTGCCCAACCCACCACTGACACCACTGGCACCCATGTGCAATGTCAGGGGGCCTGAAAACTGGTCTTCCATGATCCACATTCACCACCTAGGGACCTGAGCACTAGCCTGTCCAGTCTGCCACTGCTACCACAGTGTATGCACACCCAGTCCATCTCACAGAGACTGGCCTTCCCAGGACATACTGCTGACACCAGTGCCTGGATACACAATATAGGGGTCTTGAGAAACATGCTCCCTGGCTCTCTTGAGAAACATGTCCCCAGCAAAGCCTTACTACAGCCTCTGCAAACAACCACAGCCTAAGCCATTAGGAACATGCGGACACCACTGACTTTGATTATAGCCAAAGAAATCATACAGAAACTACACAACAGTGCCCACTAATAACCAAAGCCAAAGTACCTTATCCAAGTGGCATTATGAAAAAAAAATCTACAGGAAAAATCTATTTCTTTATGGAAGCTACTCAATAAAATTAAAAGAAGTGACGGTTACAAGAAATGTATGGCTGTAAATGAAAACATAAGAAACATGAGAAAGCAAGGAAACATGACACCTCCAAAGGAATAAAATAATTCTTCAGTAACAGACTCCAAAGAAACAAAATCTATGAAATGCCTGAAAAATAATTCAAAATGAAGACATTAATCAGTGAGATGCAAGAGCACACAAATAAACAAAACAGATAAATCATGAAAACAATTTATAATCAAAGAGAAATTTAATAGAGATAGATACTATAAAAAAAAACCAAATAGAAATCCCGGAAGTGAAGGATTTAATGATTGAAACAAAAAAAGTCATCAAGATCGTAAACAATAAACAGGAGCAAGAAGAAGAGAAGATTTCTGAATTTCAATACAGGTCATTTGAAATAACCTATTCAGATAAAAAAGAAAGATAGATTAAAAAAAGAATGAAGAAAACCTATGTGACATATGGGACACAATTAAGTGAACAGATATTGACTTTTGGGATTTCCACAAAGAGAAGAGATTTTCTTAAAAGTCATAGAAAACCTATTTAATAAATTAATAGCTAAAAACTTCCCAAGTCTTAGGAAAATATAAACATCCAAATACAGAAAATGAAAAGATCTCCAAACAGATCCAAGCCCAAAAATTCCTCTCTAAAGCACATTACAGTGAAGCTGTCAAAAGTCACAGACAAAAAGAGAATTCTAAAAACATACTACTGGAAGTCCTAGCAAGAGCAGTTAGGGAAGAGAAAGAAATAAAGGGCTTCCAAATGGGAAATGAAAAATTCAAGTTGTCCCTGTTAGCAGATGATATGATATTATATTAAGAAAACCCTAAAAACTACATTTAAAAAAACTGTTAGAACTGATTAAAAACTCAAATAAGTTGCAGGATGTAAATCAACATTCAAAAATCAGTAGCATATCCAACAATGAACAATCAGGAAGGAAATAAAGAATCAATCCCATTTACAACTACAAAAATACCTAGAAATAAATCAAATCCATGGAGTAAAAAAAAAAAAAAAAAAATTTCTCCAAGCAAAACTATGAAACGGTGAAAGAAATTGAAGAAGGTATACAAGAAATGGAAAGATGTCCCATGTTTATGTATTGGAAGAATTAATGTTGTTAAAATGTCCATACTACAGAAAGCAATCTATATATTCAATACAATCTCTCTCAAAATACTAGCATTCTTCACAGAAGCAGAAAAAACAATCCTAAAATGTTTAAGGAATCATAAAATACCAAAAATAGCCAGAGCAATTCTGAGCAAAATGAACAAAACCGGAGGCATCATGCTACCTGACTTCAAAATATAGTACAAATCAACAGGAACAAAAACAACATCATAACTAACTGGCCTAAAAACAGACAGCAATCCCAATATTGGGTATATATCCAAAAGAAAGGAAATCGATATATTAAGGAGACATCTGCACTCCCATGTTTATCACAGCACTATTCACAATAGCAAATAGACGGAAACAATCTAAGTGTCCATCAGTGGATGAATGGATAAAGAAAATGTGGTATGTACACATATTATTCAGCCATAAAAAGAATAAAATCATGTCATTTACAGCAATATGGATTGAACTGGAGGTCAGTATGTTAATGAAAAAATCCAAGCTCCGAAAGATAAATATTGTGTATATTCACTCATATTGGGGAGCTAAATAGCTAATCTTTTGAAGGCAGAGAATGTTATAGTGGTTAATAGAGGCTAGAAAGGATAAAAGAAGTGGGGGGAATGAAGAGACACAAGTTAATGGGAACAAAAATACAGTTAGATAGATCGAATAAGTTCTAATGTTTGATAGCATAGTAGGATGACTATAGTTTTTAATAATTTATAGCGTATTTCAAAATAGCCAGAAGAGAAGATTTGAAGTGTGCTCAACACAAAGAAATGATAAATGTGGGAGGTGGTGGATCCCAGTTACCCTGATTTGATGATTACACATTTTATGATTGAATCAAAATATCACATGTATCCTATAACTATGTACTATTTTTAATCAGACAATAAATGAAATGAAATAATAAAATAAAATTTGAAAATGAGAAAATAAATTAAGAAAACTGTCCTGCAGTGATCACATTGAGTTTATTTAATGCAGATAGTTATGTAACAAAACTTGAGTTTAAATCTTCTCTCTATCATGCATAATTATCTTTCCTTTAAATAATTCAACTTTTGCTTAGAGAATCATAACACCTGGCTGTACCCAGGTAATTAACCTCAGGTACCAAGAATAACTCTTTTCTAGATTTTGGAAAGCACATGCATTCAACAATGACATCAAGTTTTCTTCATAAAAAGGGCCTTTCCTAGCTTCAGTTTTTTTCAAGGATTTTGCCTTAAACCATCTCAGGTTTATTGTGGCTACTGCCTACGTGGAAGACAATGATTCTTTAAATAGTGAAGGGAGACGGAGGCGGGCAGATCATCTGAGGTCAGGAGCTCGAGACCAGCCTGGCCAACATTGCGAAACCCCATTTCTACTAAAAACAAAAATTAGTCAGGTGTGGTGGTGGGCACCTGTAATCCCAGCTACTTGGGAGGCTGAGTCAGGAGAATCGCTTGAACCTGGGAGGCAGAAGTTGCAGTGAGCTGAGACTGCACCATTGCACTCCAGTATGGGTGACAAAGTGAGAGTCTGTCTCAAAATAAATAAATAAATAAATAAATAAATAGTGAAGATACCAGTAGTGATAAAGACTAGATCTTTGTTACCTGGGGGGAAAAATGTCTAGCTATGAAATCAAATAATCATATTAAGTCCATCATCCTGGCTCTGGTGTACTTTTTAGATCCTGCGTGGCATGAAATTTTCCCAGGGTCTGATCATGATTTTCCCAGACGGATATGACCTCAATTTACCTGGATTAAGACTAGCCTCAGTTTCACTTCTTGTTGTTACCAACTTCCCCAACTCCAATATTTACAACTTATGCTTTGGTAACGCACCTACTTCTGGACCCAACTTTACAGTTCTTTCTTTTGATATCTGCTGGTAGATTCCTAACATTCCATTCTAGGATAGAATGAGATCCCCAAGCCATTTACATGTTAATATGACCTCCTAAAAAATCTGTTTTCAGTTAATGAACCCATAATACGTGATCACCTAGCCCACTCAGTTCTTCTACTTCTTGAGAACTAGTTGATATCATCAGTAAATCTCAGAGAGAAAACAGAACTTCAACTTCAATAAGGATATGTTAAGATTTCTTTTATAGAAGTAAATTTGGTTCCCATTTGCATACCTTTCTTTGGCAAGATTAAGATTTGATAACAGAAATGCTTTTTGGATGGGTTTAATCAAATCTAAATGGCCACCAAGGAACAAGGCCTTCAGTGCATAAAAGCAAAATCAATAGCTTCCTATCTTGTGTGATTTGAAGTGCTTGGAGAAAGTGGCACATACAAACCCCTCCTTGATTGACTCTACCAGCCGAATTACAATCCAGATACTACTCACATATACAACTCCCATTTTAAAAATGGGAGCCCTTTATATGACATATACATGTTATCTGAGAAGATAAGCTTTAAGTCATTTCTTCAGCCATCTACTTATTTCAGCCATCTACTAAATATTTGGCACGATCTTAGAGACTTGCTTATTGGTTTTGACAGAAGAGAAGGCAAGACGAGTATTGTAGAGTAGCAACTTTGGGGATTATCCCTAAAGGCTGAGCATTTATGGCCAACTTCAGAAGACCCATCAGGCAGAAAGAGTAGGGAGCAGAAAAAGAGGATACAGAAGGATGAAAATAAAAACTTAAAATAAATTTTGCATGCCTCAAAGCTGGGGCATATTTTACAGTTTTGCAGATGTTACAGAATTATTTTAGAGACGTTTTTGGATTCATCTCTTCAGTCTATATGTATGCAAGTCAATAATAGCTGAACAATTTGATGCAACATTTATATGTTTTCATCATATTTGATGCAGCATTTATTCCTGCTTACATGTCTTTAAGGCAACACTTGAATCTATGACATTGCCAGATCATAGAGAGATACCAGTGTGATATTTCACTCAGCATTCTGGCTGCTTAATCTTTGCTGAACAAGGGAGCTTCCTGATTCATCCCTCTATATAACACAGGTATTTTTATGTTCAGATTGTGCTTGGTTCCAACTAATATGATCTAAGTATATGATTTTTTTTCTTTATCCATGTCTTACAGATATTAGTATCTGGGTGAAAAAAAATGAGACAGATAAGTTCAAAGTTAGTTTTTAGTATCATTTATTTTTTCCAACCAAGTAATTTTTTTTTGTTCATGCTCTGCAGAAAGTTGCAGAGCATGAAGAGCTGGGCACAGTGGCTTATGCCTGTAATCCCAGCACTTTGGGAAGCTGAGGCGGGCAGATCATGAGATCAGGAGATGGAGACCATCCTGGCTAACACGGTGAAACCTCGTCTCTACTAAAAGCACACACACAAAAAAATAGCCGGGCGTGGCGGCGTGCGCCTGTAGTCCCAGCTGCTGGGGAGGCTGAGGCAGGAGAATGGCGTGAACCCGGGAGGTGGAGCTGGCTGTGAACTGAGATCGCACCGCTGCACTCCAGCCTGGGTGACAGAGCGAGACTCCGTCTCAAAAAAAAAAAAAAAAAAAAAAAAGAAAGTTGAAATGTGGTCTTTGGGGCAAAAGAGAGACAAAGAGATGCTATCATGTCTGTCTCATCTTTTTTCTCAGGGTGTGACTAAGAAGAGACTCAAACCACATTAACTGTTGCCAGGATTGCTGCAAGCAAAATCATGAAATCATGATATTAACAGCATTAATGCACAAACTGACTGCTCAGTAATCATTTCTTAACATGTCCTTCTTTATTCAGGGTAAAATCAAGCAAGTTAAAGTCACTATGCCACATTCAAGTATGTGATCTACTGAGATGAGTGAGAACTAGTTTGTCTCCTTTGAGCATCATGTGAAATCCATAAAGCCATGCCTTTTTTAGGAGTAGGAATACTCAGTCTGAGGAACAGCTTAAGTGAACATATACTTAGCATGAAGTGAACATTCTGCACTTATCCAATTATTGGTCTCATTTCTAAAAACCTACCTAGGATTACTATGTTAAGTTGCATCTCCATTATGGTCACCTGGTTGTGTTCTTTCCAAAATTCTGTCTGCCACTGCACTGTCAACTGCCCAGGCAAATAATTGTGGCCAAAAGTGAATTATATCATTATTCAATTAAGAAGTACATCTTAACGGCTGGGCGTGGTGGCTCATGCCTGTAATCCCAGCACTTTGGGAGGCCGAGGTGGTGGATCATGAGGTCAGGAAATCGAGACCATCCTGGTTAACACGGTGAAACCCCATCTCTACTAAAAATACAAAAAAAATTAGCCAGGCGTGGTGGCGGGCGCCTGTAGTACCAGCTACCTGGGAGGCTGAGGCAGGAGAATGGCCTGAACCTGGGAGGTGGAGCTTGCAGTGAGCCAAGATCATGCCCCTGCACTCCATCCTGGACGACAGAGTGAGACTCCGTCTCAAAAAAAAAAAAAAAAAAAAAAAAAAAAAAGAAGCACATCTTGAAATCCATATGATAGGAAACATATTACAGGTCAATTTTACATTGTTTTCTCTCTTAGAATATGTACCAACCAAATAACCTCAAATAGTAAATTTTTCAAGGTAGAAACTAATTACATGATGAGTTGCACATAACATTACCACTCCAAAGAAAAGCTAACATATTTGTCAATTTTTGAAGTCTTAGTGCAGATTCTATAGTCTAATGTATATGATTGGTAGAGAATTGCTAGGGGTAAGGTGATATTCTGGTCTTTCACTAACTTAAGCCAAACAAATAATTACAATGAGCTAGATGACTTCAAATGAGTGACACTGTTCTGTATTTAGCAGCTCCCAGTCTTGAAATATTATCCTTCACTCTCATATGTTCTTTTACTGGTACTTAAATAATCTTGGTTATTTTTCTGAGACCATAAAGGATATTCTGTACATCTTCTGCAGGCTTGCTTTCCTTCTCACATCCATAAGTGAGAATGTCCTCAGATACTCAATTCTTAGCCCTGAATTCTAAAATTTTTCTAAGTTTTCTGCATGTGCTATATATTGACAGTGAAGCAAATATTTCTCATTTCAGGTGTTTCTTTTCCATAGGGAAAGAGATCCATTAGCATATCCTGTTCTTTCTATCTTTATCAATCCTTGTGCCTTTTATGGAGATTTGGCTTGATTCTAAAGGGCAAAACAAGGAATTTTTCTTAAGACTGGCTCTACCTGTCATAGCCCCTCCCACTCTTCTTTTTCCACTTTTCTTTTCCCACTCTTCTTTTTCAGTCTGTTATATTCATCTGGACTTTTCATTCAAGACAGTTAGTCATAAAGTAAATGGATTGACTCTGAAAAAAAAAAAATCCCTAAAACTAAAAAATTCACAAGAAGACTTAACGAGAATCATAAAAAGATCTTTCAACTTTTCATTGATTATCTTTGTATAAAACAATGTAAATTTTCAAATGGGCTGACTATTACAGTATCGGTACAGAAACTTTCTGTGATCCATTAGATGTTTGTACATTTTGCCTCTAAGCCTCTTTTCAATCCCGGAATCCCCTTGCAGGAGATGACACCTTTGATCATACAAGAGTTTTTCTTTTTTTTTTTTTCTAGTAGTTTTCTTGCTTTTTTCTCTATTCTGATATTTTCACTAATTTTTCACAGTCCCTAAAGTTCTCTGTAGCCAGTTCTAGGTTTCAAATCCACCTTGAAATTGATGCAGACAGCTAGCCAGTAGCAAATTATCTATGTTTGCTTTACCACATAGCAGTTTGAGGGATAGTGAATCATTTGTTAGGCAAGATTATAATGCCCAAAGCAACTCCACATAAGTGAGAAAGAAGAAACTATTTTTTAGGCTTGCAATTCAAGTTAACTGGACCAGAATAATACAGCTATGGAGGCAATGCCATAAAGTTGTCTGCTCCCAACATCATTTCAAATTTGAAAATATCTATATCCCAAATCCTTAAAGTTACATTATGTTAAATTATCAGGGTAAAGATGCCAGGCTCTAGCCACTTGAAAAATGATTTCAATTTATATAACTATTTAATTTATGCAAAGATTAAAACTGATATTGTTTGATAGAAATTATTAATTATGTCCTTGACAATGTGGTTCAAGCAATGGAAAGGAATAAGAAATTGTCTGTTTCCACAGAAAGTCACTAGCAAAGCAGAGCTAGAAATCAGACACCTGCAATGAGTTAAATATTCTGAGAATTTTCTATATTATGGAAAAACACTCTCTTATGGAAGCTTTTTTAAGAAAATAATAAACATGACAGAATCCTTGTTTCTTAACTATGAGAGACTTATTCTAAATATACATAATAAGTATAGTCTATATTTTAGAAAGTATTAAACTTGAAATATTTAAAACAATATAACATTTTGAACATATGTTAATTTATTCCCAATAAAATCCCTAATTTGTTTTTAAATATATCTGCTTAAAGAAGGAAGGGTGACTGTATAAAATAAGATTGCAACCTAAAGCTACAAGGCTCACGAAAAAAGTAAGAAGAAAACAGAATGAGAAAATAGATACTGGTGGAATTCAAGAAACAGAGAAAGAAGGAAAAATCATCACAGTAATTAATACCATATAAGAAGCAACACAATGGAAAACAAGCACTTTTAAACTATACAATAAGGCCACGGAGAACAAGCCTCAGAGAAAATGAAATAGAAAATGAAATGAAAAATAATACAAAAGTTAAAAAGAATAGATTAATAACAATCACTAGAGCCAACAGGTGACAGCTAACTCACATGTAACAGGTGTCTCCACAAAAGAAAACTAAAAAAAGAAAGAAAAATATTTAAAGATTCAATTAGATGAAATTTTCTTGAGCTTAGAGCTAGGAGATTAAAAGAATGCAACATGTCCAAAGAAAAAGTGACAGAGAGAAATCAAACTGAGGTATAAATTAATAGAAATATAGGGTTTTAAAGATTTTTAAAAAATATTTGGACATTTAGACAAAGTACTTAAATAAAATAATCAGACTTTTGTTAATATAGAAAATAGCAGGGTAATTATTACAAAATCCTCATGGAAAGAAAGTGTGAGTCCCTCAGAATTTCCTATCCAGAATAAGAGAAGAGGCAATAAACAATACATTTACTCATTCAAGATGCAATGATTTTTGTGTATGGTGAGAGATAAGGGTCTAGTTTTATTCTTCGGCATGAGACTCTATTTTCCCAACACTACTTATTGAGAAAAGTTTCTTTTCCCCAGTGTATGTTCTTGGCACCTTAATTGAAAATCAGTTTGCTATAAATATGTGGACTTATTTCTGGGTTCTTTATTTTTTTCCATTGGTCTGTGTGTTTGTTTTTATACCAATACCAGCTGTTTGCTTACTATAGCTTTGTGCTTTTTGTACTACAGTACATTTTGAGGTCAGGTAGTGTGATGCCTCTAGCTTTGTTCTTTTTGCTCAGAATTGTGTTGGTTATTTGATGTTTTTCATGGTTACATGAAATTTCAGACTTTTTTTTATTTTTGTGAAGAACGTCATTGGTGTTTTGATAGGGATTACATTGAATCTGTAGATTGCTTTTTGTAGTATAGTCATTTTACAATAATTATTCTTCCAATCTATGAACCAGGAATATATTTCAATTTTTTGTGTTCTCTTCATTTTTTTAATCAGAGCTTTATAATTTACATTGTAGAGATATTTCACCTCTTTAATTAAATGTATTCCTAGCAATTATTTTGTGTGACTGTTGTAAATGGGATTGCTTTATTGATATCTTTTTCAGGTAATTCCTGTTATTAGTCAAAAGAAATGCTGACTTTTATGTGTTGATTTTGTACGCTATGACTTTACTGAATGTATTCATCAATTCTAAGCGTATTTTGTGGGATCTAGGTTTTTCGATAGATAAAAAATGATGTCTCCAGAGGGGCAATATGACTTCCTTCTTCCCAAGTTGGATGCCCTCTATGTCTTTCTTCTGCCTAATTGCTCTGCAAGAACTTCCATTACTATATTGAATAAGAGTGGTAAAATTGAGCACCTTTGTCTTTTCAAGTTATTTCTTGTTCAGTGTGACAATACCCACAGGTTTGTAATATATGGCCTTTATTGTGTTGAGGTACATATTTCTATACCTAATTTGTTTAAAGTTCTTACATAAAGGAAAGTTTAATTTTATAAAATGCTTTTTTGCATCTTTGAGATGATCATATAATTTTTTTCTTTATTCTGTGGATGTGATGATGTATCATATTTATCAATGAATCATCCTTGCCCCTTGAGACAAATTCCACTTAGTCATAGTGTATTATCCTCTTGATGTGCTGATGGATTCAGTTTGCTAGTATTTTCTTGAGGATTTTTGCATTTTTTGTTTTCAATCATATGTGGAAGCTAAATAAGCAATCTCATAGAAGTGGAGAGTAGAATAGTGGTAACTGGAGGCTGATAAGCCTAGCAGGGAGGAGGGGATAAGAATTTGGCTAATGGATATAAAATTACAACTAGATAAAAGGAATAAATGTTGGTATTCTACAGCACTGTAGGGTGATTATAGTTAACAATTATTTATTCTCTATTTTTAATAGCTAAAAGAGAGGATTTTGAATGTTCCTTATAAAGAACTAACTATTTGAGATTATGTACATTCTAATTACCCTAATTTGATCATTACACATTGTATACAGGTATAAAAATATCACTGGACCCCCATAGATATGTAAAATTACTATGTAAATTAAAAATAATTTTATAAAAATGCTATAAAACATAGTGATCATAAGTCCTCCTTGAAAAGACCAAGGGGACAAATCAGCCATGGAACACATGAATAAACAAATCTGTGACAAAGGAATAAAGAGATCTGTGACATGAATAAAGAAATCGGTGACAGAAAACTGGCAGTAAACATTGAATATATTTAAATATAGGGCTAAGTTTAAATTTCAATGGAAATTTTTCTTACATAAAAATAAAATTTTAGAAATTATAAATTTATGTTTTATAATTTATATTCTGAAAATATAGAAAAGGTGAGAGGGATGAGGTATAGGAAGGGAGAGGCAAATATATTTAAAATTAGAAAATTAAGCATTAGAACTATGGACATATATTTTATCTCTACAGGAAGCCACTAGTGAACTAAAAATATAACAACCTAAGAATATAATAAATTAGCCTCAGGAAGGGGAGAAAGCAAGGTAGACGGCAGTAGAAGTATACTTATGTCATTACCTAAAGTGGAGAATTAATACATACTCTCAAAAAATAAAAAATTATACACTATAATATTGCTCTATAAAGTTCACCAAAAAAAAAAAAACTGAAATTTTCTGTAAGAGCACATGGCACAAAACAAAGCAAAATAAGAACCATCTTACAGTGAAAGAAAGATGAAAAAGAAAGGTAAGAAGAGAAGATGGGGGGGAATCAAAAGCAAGAAACACTAGTATCGAAGTGAGGTCAGCAAGATGGTATAATAAGAGGTCCTCCACCTGTAAACTCTCATAATAATAATTTGACAGTCAGCCACCAAATCAAAGTGCCTTGTGGGAGCTTTGGGATCCAGGTAGGAGGGTGCAAAACCCAGCTGAGTCCAAGAATGAGGAAGGTCAATTTGAGAAGGTAGGCCTGTGTCCAAATGGCAGACTTGCTGATGATGGCCCTGGCTGCAGACACAAAAACAGTTCTGTCCCCATGTGAACTCAGATATAGCCCTAATTTTCCATGCTCTGCCACCAGCAACCTCCAATAAAAGACCTTGGAGAAGCTATACCTGCCCATGTCTTGGGTAACAGGTCCACCAAACTCTGTTCTGGCCATAGATCATGAAGCAGCACGTGACTCTGATTCAGTCCTTCTCAGCTGCAGCCTGGATGCAGCCCTGCTCATCCAGAGACCGGAATGGAGATGCACTCATTCATAACTCTACACCTAAGCCCTACAGACCTCTGCCCACAGAAGCAGCCCTCTGACCCACCACCAGCCCCATTCAGCCATTGTCTGGGGGAAGTCCTGTTTTCCCTACCCATGAACCTGCCATAAGTCCTGCCTGTCTCCTCTCCCAAAGGGAGGCATGCAGATTTTGGTCCTGGCTGGATGATGAAGCAGCTCAATGACTCACAGTTCCAATCCCTCTCGGCCATGGTCCTATTCCCTCAGGAACCTGTCCACTAACCTAGAAGGAGCTTCTTTCCCAAGGACCTAGTGGGAGCTGTACAAACCCACACACCTGAGAACAGGCCCACCATCTGTTGACCCAACTGCAAACTCCAAAGCAAACCATTGCCCTTGTGCCAGCTCTATTGACCAAGATCCTAGAGGCTGTCCTGTGTACTCTCTACTTTTATGAGATCAACTTTTTTAGATTCCACGTATGAATGAGATAATGTGGTATTTGTCTCTCTATGCCTGACTTGTTTTATTATACTTAGCATAATGTTCTCCAGATTCATCCACATTGTCACAAATCACAGGATTTTTTCTTTTCTTTTTTATTAAATAACATCCCATTGTATATTTATTCCACATTTTTTTATCATTCATCCATTGATGTATATTTAGGTTGATTTCATATCTGGGCTATTGTGAATAGTGCTGCAATAAATATGAAACTGCAGATACCTCTTTGAAATACTGATTTCATTTCCTTTGGATATACACTCAGTAGCGGGGTTGGGGATCTCTTGTCATTTATACATATTAAATTATCCTCCCATATTTTATAGCTAAGAATGAAGACTTTATTTCAAACTTTGTTCCCCTCCAGGTGTATATTAATGCTTTATTATTCTTCCCAATAGCATTCAAACATCTTCAAAGTGACATCTGTACTTATAATATCACTCTTACACCTACCAGTTATCTCTCCAGATCTGTATTTGTAATTATTTCCTAAATAGCTATAATTGGTTCCTAGGTACTTCAGACACTTTCTCACTTAAACAGAAGTAATCATCTCTATTCAAACTAGCTCCACCAGATACTACTTAACTCAAATGTTCAAAATGAAAACCTAGGAATTATTTCAGCATCCTCTTCTCTACTCATTTCTTCCCCATGTTTAAGTAATCAATAATCTATCATAATCAGATCTCATACAAATTTTTAAATTTCCTTCTAATTGTTTTAGTCTATACTAATGTGTTATACTCTAAATTACCCAAAAAACCCCTTAAATAGTCTTCTGTCCTTAAATAGTCTTCTGTCCTTTATGCTTATCCCTTGTGAGAAAGAAGAGTCTCTTAGTAAATAGTATTGGAAAGCCATATGCAGAAGAATAAAACTAGGCTTCTATCCCTCACCATATACAAAAATAAACTCAAAGTGGATTAAATATGTAAATGTATGACTCCAAATTATGAAACAACTAGAAAAAAATCAGGGAAGAGCTCCATGACATTGATCTAGGCAACAATTTTTTGAATATGACCTCAAAAGCACAAGAAACAAAAGTAAAAATAGACAAATGGGATTACATCAAACTAAAATACTTCTACACAACAAAGGAAACAACAGAGTGAAGACACAGCCTACAGAATGGGAGAGAATATTTATAAACTATACCTCTGTTAAGGGGCTAATATTCAAAATATACAAGGAACTCAAACAACTCAATGGCAATAAAACAATCCAGTTAAAAATGGGCAAAAATTTCATTAGACAAAATGAAAATTTAATAAAGAAATAGAAACTATTTTTAAAAATCAAACAGAAATCCTAGAGCTTAAGCATATGACAGAACAGAAAAATGTAATTAAGAGTTTCAACAGCACACTGGATTATTTAGAAAACACAATTACCAAACTCAAAGACAGGTCTCTGAAATTAGCTTAAATTCACCAGTTAGAGGAACACTAACAATCAAAAGAATAAAAAAGAGTGAAGGGTGTATATGAGACCAATAGGACATAATCAATTGAATGAATATGCATATAATGAAAGCCCTAGAATAAAAGAGAGAGAGAGAAGAGGAGAGAGAGAGAGAGAGAGAGAGAGAAAGGAACAGTTTATGTAAAGAAATAATAACTCAATATTTCCTAAACCTTGGGATGAATATAGATGCCCAGAATTACGATGCTCCAAGTTTCTCAAGTAAGATCCACCCAAAGATTACCCTGAGACACATTATATTAAAAGTCAATGACAAAGAGAAAATTTTGAAAGCAGCAAAATAAAATTGATTTGTCATATACAAAAGAAACCACCCACCCACTCAAGGCTATCAATGGATTTCTCAGTAGAAACTCCACATTCCAGGATGGTGTGGGATGATATAATCAAAGTGTGGGAAAAATAAACCTGCCAAACAAGAACCACATAATTGGCAAATCTGTTCCTCAGAAATGAACAGAGATAAAAAAGTTCCTGGCCAGGCGTGGTGGTTCACCCCTGTAATCCAAGCACTTTGGGAGGCCAAGGCAGGTAGATCTCTTGAGGCCATGAGTTGGAGACCAGACTGGCCAACATGGCAAAACCCCGGCTCTACTAAAAATACAAAAATTACCTAGGCATGGTAGCAAACGCTTGTAATCCCTGCTACTTGGGAGGCTGAGGGAGGAGAATTGCTTGACCCCAGGAGGTGAAGATTGCAGTGACCCGAAATTGCACCACTGCACTCCAGCCTGGGTGACAGAGCGACTCTGTCTCAAAAAAAAAAAAAAAAAAAAAAAGTCCCTTATAAACAAAAGCTAAGGGAGTTCATTTCCACTAGACCTGCCTTAAAACAAAAGGATGCTAAGTAACAACATGAAAACACATGAAATTATAAAAATCATTGTTAAACATAAACATATACTCAAATTTAGAATACTAGTGTAATAGTGTTGCATAAATCAATTTTAACTCTAGCATAAAAATAAAAAGACAAGAGTATTAATAATAACTGTGGCTGCAATAATTTGTTGATGATACACAATATGAAAGATATATGGTGTGAGAGCAACAGCATAAAATGTGGGGAGGAGTAAAAGTGTCAAGCTTTTGTATGTGATTGAAGTTTAGCTGTTTTCAGTTTAAAATAAACTGCCTAACTATAAAATGCTCTATGTAAGCCTCATGGTAATCACAAAGAAAACTTCAAGCAGATACAGAAAAGATAAAGAAAAAAGAATTAAAGTGTATTACTACAAAATATCAATAATCTCAAAAGAAGACAGCCAGAAAAAAAAGGCAGTGGGTTGTTGGAGAGAAGCTACAAAGCAGTCAGAAAACAAAGTGGCAATTGTATATCCTTACATATGAATAATTATTTAAATCTAAGTGCATTAAATTTTTAATAAAAAATACAGAATGGATGAATGAAATAATAAACAAGATCCAACAATATGTTGCCTACAAGACATTCACCTTAGTTTAAAGGACACACATAGACTGAAACGGAAGGCATGGAAAATGATGTTTTATTCAAATGGTAACCAAAACAGAGCAATGGTGGGAATACTTATCTCAGACAAAATAGACTTTAAATCAAAAACTGTAACAAGAGACAAAGAATATCTCTTTATAATGATACAGTGGTAATTATTGCAAGAGGATATATCAATTGTAAACATATAGGCATACAACACTGGAACATCTGAGTACAAACAAAAATATTGACAGAACTGAAGTGAGAGATAGGCAGCAATATAACAGTAGTAGGGACCTACAATATTCCACTTTCACCAGTAGATAAATCATTCATAAAGAAAATCAATTTATAAAACAGAGAACTTAAGTACTATAGACCAAAAGCACCTAACAGGCGTTGCAGAGCATTGCATCAAACAGCAGCAGAATATACATTTTCCTGAAGCATATCTGGAACACTTTCCAGGAGAGATCATGTGTTAGGCCACAAAACAACTCTTAAAAAATTTAAGAAGATTGAAATCATATGGAGTATCTTTTTTGACCACAATGGTATAATACTGGAAATCAATAACAGGAGGACTCTTGGAAAATTCACAAATAAGTGGAAATTAAACAACACCCTCCTGAACAACCAATAGGTCAAAGAACTCAAATGGGAAGTAAAAATGTATCTTGAGACAAATAAAAGTGAAAACATAACATACCAAAACTATGGAAAGCAGCAAAAGTAGCGTGAAAGAGAAATACGCAATGATAAATGTCTACATTAAAAAAGAAATATCTCAAAAAAACAGCCTCTCCTTATATGTCAAGAAACTAGAAAAAGAACAAACTAAGCCCACAGTTAACAGGAGAAAGTAATAAAGATTAAAGCAGAAATAAATAGAGACTAGAAAGACAATTGAAAAGATTTTTTTTAAAAACTGTGTTTTTTAAAAAAGATAAACACAATTGCCAAGTCTTTAGCTTGACTAATAAAAAAGAATAAAATTATATTGTAAGAGGAGATATTATAATTTATTTAATAGAAACACAAAAAATCATAAGAGACTACTATGAAAATTATATTCCAACAAATTGGATAATCCAGGAAAACATCAATAAGTTCCACAATAATGGATGTTTTAAATACAACTAACCAAGACTAAATTATGAAAAAAATAGAAAATCTGAACCAGAGCAATAATAACTAAAGGATCAAAGCAGTAATCAAAAACCTTCCAACAAAGAAAAGTCCAGGACCAGATGGCCTCACAGATGAATTTTACAAATAGTTAAAGAATTAATGCCAATCCTTCTCAATTTTTCAAAATCTAAAGAAGGGGAACACTTCCAAACTAATTTTATGAAGCCAGCATTACCCTCATACCAAAACCAGTAAGGACAGTACAATAAAAGAAAATTGCAGGCCAATATTCCTAATTAACATAGATGCAAAAATCTTCAATAAAATACTAGCAAATCAATTTCAAGAGCATGATAAAAGGATGATACACCATGATCAATTGGGTTTTATTCCTGTGATGCAAGGATGTTTCAACATATACAAATCAATAAAAATGATGCATTACCTTAAGATAATGCAAGATACAAATCACATGAGCATCTCAATAGATGCAGAAAAAACATTTGACAAAACTCAACATCCTTTTATGAGAAAAATTCTCAACAAGTTAGGAATAGAAATAATGTACCCTAACATAATAAACACCTTATAAAACAAGCCCATAGCTAATACTATACTCAATGGCGAAAAATATTTCTCCTAAGATCTGGAATAATACAAGGGTACTCACTCTTATTTATTTTATTCAACATAGTAGTAAACTCCCTGGCCAGAGAAGTTGGCAAGAAAAAGAAAGGAAAGGCATCCAAATTTAAAAGAAAGCAGCTAAATCTTCTGTGTACTGATGATACGACTTTATATATAAAATTTCCTGAAACTCCATCCAAAACAATTAGAACTAATAAAGAATTGCAGGGTACAAAATTAACATATAAAAATCAGATGTGTTTCTGTTATGAACTATCTAAAAATGAAATTTCAATAGCATTCCAAAAAGCAAATATGTAGGAATAAACTTAACCAAGAAGGTGAAAGACCTGTACACTGAAAACTATAAAACACTGATGAAAGAAATTAAATGAGACACAAATAAAATGGAAAGGCCTCCTGTGTTCATGGGTTGGAAGACTTAAAATGTTCATACCATCAAAAACAATCTACAGATTCAATGTTACCCCATAAAAAAATCCAATCATATTTTGTACAGAAATACAAAAAAAAATGCTAAAATTTATGTGGAACCACAAAAGACCCAGGACAAGCAAAGTGATCTAGAGAAAGAAGAAAAAACTGGAAGCCATACACTTTCTGATTTCAAAATACATTGCAAAGAAACAGTAATTTAAAACAGTATGTTCCTGTCACAAAGACACATAGGTCAATGGAGCAAAACAGAGATGCCAGAATTATACCCGTACATATGCAGTCAAGTGATTTTTGACAAAGGCGCCAATAAAAGACAATTTAAAAAGACAGTCTCTTCAATAAATAGTGTTGAGAAAACAGGATGTTCACATATAAAAGAGTGAAATTGGATTTTTATTGTGTACCATACACAAAAATGAGCTTGTAATGGGTTAAAGACTTAAATGTAAAAATCTGAAGCCATAAAACTTCTAAAAGGAAACATAATAAATAATCTCTTTGACATTGGTCTTGACAGCGATTTTTGGATATGACACCAAAAGTGCAGGAAAGAAAAGGAAAAATGTATAAGCTATATCAAACTAAAAAGTTTCTGCACAGAAATGGAAACAATCAGCAAAATTAAAATGTCAACCCACAGAATAAAAGAAAATACTTGCAGACTATATATCTAATAAGGTGTTAATATCCAAAATATATAAAGAATGAATACAACTTAACAGCAAACCAACAAACAAAAACCAAATAACCTGATTTTAAAAAGAGAAAAGGATCTGAATAGATACTTTTCAAAAGAAGACATACAAATAGCCAACATGTTTATGAAAGCATCCTCAGCATCACTTATCATCAGAGAAATACATCTCAAAACCACCGTAAGACAATATCCTACATTTGTTAGGACAGCTATTATCAAAACAAACAAGCAAATCAACAGATAAGTGAAGGCTAGAGTGTGAAGAATAGGGAGCCTGTGTACACTGTTAGCAGGAATTTAAATTAGTGCAGTAATTTATAGAAAACAGTATGGATATTTCTCAAAAAAATAAAAATAACACTACTCTATGATTCAGCAATTCCACTTCTGTGTATATAGCTAAAGGAAATAAAATCAGTATCTCAAAGGGGCATTCTTACTCCCACGTTCACTGCAGCATTATTCATAATATCCGAGATGCAAAAACAATCTGTTTGTCAATGGATGAATGAATAAATAAAATACATACATATATACACACATATGCAAAATAAAATATTATTTATCCATAAAAAGGGAACCCTTGCCATTTGCAACAACATGGATGAACCTGGAGGCTACTATGCTAAGTGAAATAAGTCAAGGAGAGAAATAAAAATACTGTACTATCTCACGTATTGTGGGGTTTTAAAAAGGGAAATCCACAGAAACAGAGTAGAATGGTGAATGCCAGGGACTGGGTGTGAGGGAATGGGGAGGTGTTGGTCAAAGGGTACAAGTTGTAAGATGAATAAATTCTAGGAATCTAACATACAGCATGGTGACTTTAGTTAAGAATAAAGTATCATAGGCCGGGTGGAGTGGCTCACGCCTGTAATTCCAGCACTTTGGGAGGCTGAGGCAGGTGGATCACGAGGTCGAGAGACTGAGACCATCCTGGCCAATATGGTGAAACCCCATCTCTACTAAAAATACAAAAATTAGCTGGGCGTGGTGGCACATGCCTGTAGTCCCAGCTTCTGTGGAGGCTGAGGCAGGAGAATTGCTTGAACCTAGGAGGCAGAGGTTATAATGAGCTGAGATGGTGCCACTTCACTCCAGCCTGGTGACAGAGCGAGACTCCGTCTCAAAAAAAAAAAAAAAAAAAAAGAATACTGTATTGTATCCTCAAAATTTGCTGAGAGTAGGTCTTAGATGCTTTTACCTCACACACACAAATGGTAACTTTGTGAGGTGATGAATGTGTTAGCTTGATTATGGTAATCATTTCACCATATCAAATCATTTCACTATATCAAATCATCATGTTTTACACCTTAAATGCAAACAATTTTTATTTGTCAATTGTACCTTAATAAAGTTGAAAAAAGAAAGTAGCATAAAGAAGACAACAAAAAGAAAGATGATAATGCTTAGATCAAATTCACCTATAATAAAAATTAGATAAATATGTTATTCTAACATATACATTTGGAGATTAAGCTTAGCTTACACAGTAAAACCAAGCTATGTGGTTCAGGTAAGAGGTAGTGTCATGACATGGTCATGAGGACACATGACCTCTGAAAATGTGAAATGAAATATGAATTGTCAACAAAACTCATAGGCAGAGAAGAAACAAAGTGCTTTAGACCTCATCTTTTCTGCCATTTTGTAGCAAAGTATATTTCTGGACTTGACACACCATTGAAAAGGTTATATGAGAGGAAACATGTCCCAAAACACTTTCATATTTACAGAGAAAGGAGGGAAGCAACCATGGGGAATCTTCTAATCAAGGAAATGGCCTTACTAAGCAAGGTCTCCACAGCTCTAACTTACATCAATTTGTTTGTTCAGTCATATCAATTAAGTATTAGAAATAGGTGTTAGTTTGGGCTGCTTGAAACCATTTATTTCTCATGGTTCTGGGGATTGGAAACCTGACATCAGGGTGCCTAGAAGGTCAGGTTCTTGATGAGGCCCCTCTTTTTGCTTATGTTCTCACGTGGTCATTCCTTGATGCCAAGGTGAGGTCTTACATCTTTCCCTCTTTTTATAAGGGTATTTATCATGGGCCTCCACTCACATGACCTCATCTAAACCTAATTCTCTCCCAAAAGTCCCATGTCCTATCTTGGGGATAAAGCCTCTCTCTCTATGTCTCTCTCTCTCTCTCTCTCTCTGTCTCTGTCTCTCTCTCTCTCTCTCTCTCTATATATATATATATATAAAAACACACACATATACGTGTGTGTGTGTGTGTGTCTATCTCAGATTAAATTTAAATTTACTGATCCAGCTTCTTGCTCAACTACCTAAAGGTGACAGGAGATAAGTCTCCTTCAGGGCATTAGAGTTTATATCCCTAAAAATATCCAAATCAATATTAGCTGGGTGTGGTGGCATATGCCTTTAATCCCAGCTACTGGGGAGGCTGAGGCAGGAGAATCACTTGAACCCGGGAAATGGAGGTTGCAGTGAGCCGAGATCATGCCACTGCAGTCCAGCCTGGGCGACAGAGAAGGACTCTGTCTAAAAAGAAAACAAAAACAATCTGAGTCTAAATTAATCAAAAGGTTAAAATTCAAAGGATATGTCTAATGAATATATACAGGAGACAAGAGCAAATATTCAAATATCACTTCTTGGTACAATACGAAGGTTTAAACTCAGAACAAATCACATTAAGAAATGGCTTATAAAAATTTATAATAGTAAAGGTATAATCCACAAAAATTTCTAACCTTTATGTTCAGCTGTTCTAAAACATTCATGACAATCAACCTCGTATTAAAATATAAGTACATCATCAATTAATTTACCAAAGTAGAAATAGTATAAATGGTATTATGTGATCATAACATAAGGTAACCAGAAATTAATAGCATTATTATAGAGCAAAGGAAATGAATAAACATGTGAAAATGCTCCATCTGGAAATAATGATAACAACAATAATAATATTAATAATAAACTATCTTAAAATCTTAGGTTGGAGAGAATTAAAATAAAGTTACAAAACATTTAGAGACTTTTTTGTCTCAGTCAGGTTTGTGAATTTATATAAGGAAATATAAGTAAAGCAATAAAGATAAATGCCTGGTCTTTAAAAATGGATCTATAAGTGCTTGTTTTTTATCATAAACTGATGATGATATTGATTAGTATTATTATGAAAGAGTTGACAATGTTTTATAAATTTTGTATTGGTAGCTCTTTGGACAATTTTTATCACTTTTAGGCATCACAAGCATTTGATAATTTTTTTCCAGAATCTAGAATGTGCTCAGGAACTGAGAGTCCAGCACACTGAGTGGCCAGTTTTTGAATAACAACATGTGTGAGACAAAACAAAGTATCAGGGTAAATTAGAATTTCCTCCTTCTTAGTGTTGTAATTACCTAATCAAAATATTTTTAAATTGTACATACATATAATTTTATACATGAATCAATGTATTAAGTGAACTCCATGAGAGAAAATCAAGTTCATTTTTATTTATTTGTTTTTCTAGAGACAGGGTCTTACAATGTTGCCCAGGCTAGAGTGCACTGGCTATTCATAGGCATGATTGTTGCACACTACAGCCTTGAACTCCTGGGATCAAATGATCTTCCTGTCTCAGCTTCCTGAGTAGCTTGGGCTACAAATGTGTGCTATATTTAGTATTTTTATATCTAACCATTAACCTAGCAACCAATTGGTAGGAAAGAAATATTAAATGTATAACTAATATTGGATAACAAATTGTAGTAACAAAAAATAATTCTAGGAAATTGTTTGCTGCCCTAAAAATGAGATTCACTTTTATTTTTATTATTGGTTTTGCCCACATCGGATTTCTGCAAGAAAATCCGATGTGGGTAAAAGTGGGACAGTAATCACCACAGTATAATGCA
The DNA here is from genome assembly GCF_028885655.2 of Pongo abelii. Taxonomy (NCBI): domain Eukaryota; kingdom Metazoa; phylum Chordata; class Mammalia; order Primates; family Hominidae; genus Pongo; species Pongo abelii. The sequence continues at coordinate 123,684,076 of NC_071991.2, forward strand.
AAAAGACATGGGTCTCCAGCTTCCCAGCTCTTGCTTTCCACCACAGTGAAGGTAGTGAGCCAGGAAGATTTAGAGGGGCAGGCGCCTTCATGTTTACTTTTCCTGATCTATCCACACCACCTAGTACAGTGTAAGGCATCTAACAAGACCTTGTTCTTATTTATTGATAAGAGCAAATGAAAAAGGAAATAAATGTTGACATTGATGCATACATTCCACTTCTCAGGTTTCAAATTGGGTGATGTGTCTTTTACATAAGATACAAAGTCTTTTACATAAGATGCAAACTCTTTTACATAAGATACAAACTTTATAATTAGCTTGTTTGAAAATATCTAGCTAATAGTTAAACACCTAACAGTTAGCCATGTAACTAATATAGTGAAAATTTGCTTTAAAACCATAATTAAAATTTTTTTCATTCTTCCTTGTCTGGTTAAGTTGCTCTCCTCCTTTATAGTTAGTAGCTTCTCCTGTTTTTACCATTTAACCTGCCCCCAAAAGCCCCTTGATGATGGGGCCTCTGTTCATATCTTTGGTTTCTGTATTAGCCTGTTCTCACACTGCTATAAAGACATACCCAAGACTGGGTAACTTATAAAGCAAAGAGATTTAAATGACTCACAGTTCTGCATGGCTAGGGAAGCCTCAGAAAACTTACAATTATGGTGGAAGAGGATAGAGAAGCAAAGGCACGTCTTACATGGAGGCAGCCTAGAGAGAGAATGAACAAGTGAAAGGGGAAGAGCTCCTTATAAAACCATCAGATCTCATGAGAATTCACTCCTTATCATGAGAATAGCAGGAGAGAAACTGCTCCCTTGATCAAATCACCTCCCATCACATCTTGATCTCAATAAGTGGGGATTATGGGGATTACAATTTCAGATGAGATTTGGGTGGGGACACAGAGCCAAACCATATCAGTTTCACTCGGTTTTGCAAGTTTACCATTAATCCTTGCAACTGCTGAGCTCTCTGCCTAAAATTAAAACAAATATTTGCTCAATAAGTGAATTTAAAAATTGATACTTTAAGAGTCCAAATCTCTGTTTAAGAAACAAAATTGATGAATCTTTAAGTTTTTAAAATGTCTGTCTCACGTTTTGCTTATTAACTATTTCATTGCATATGAAGCAACATAGAACTACTGTTCTTCTAAGGTTAATATTGCAAACTCCAATTCTAGTCCATTACATTACCATGCAATTATCTTTCTTTTTCACAACCTTACACTATAAGTGAGTGATATTTCAATGCAATTATCAGGAAATAAGAGGAAAAGAGATAATAGTCTGATTAGGCAGCAGTGTGGAATGGAAGGGGTCTCTTAGGATTGTGACTGTGATAAACCTTCTCTGAGATGCTGCTTGGCTCACATTGCAAAGAGCTTAACCCTGCAACTTTCTTCAGTGTTTTCAGAGCACAAATATATGAATAATTAGGATACCAAAATATGAAACAGAAATAATTTTGGCTTAAATTTCCACTTAGTGGTACAAATGATTTAATTTGTAAAGCACTGAAATGTAATTTGGGGGCATTTATTGAAATAAATACTATTAATTAATGCTTGAAATAAATATGGAAATGTCTCTTAAGTGACATAAATCAAAGCAAATTTTGAGAGTGACATCATGATAAAATGTTCAGCAAGTGCCAGTCTCATGGAAGCAGCCTGAGATTGTGATACAGTGAATTTATTTATGCTGGTTCTACTTTATTATTACAAACTGTAAATATATATATATAGTAAATATATATAAATAGATACATATACAGTAATATATAAATTGTAAATATATATATACATATATATATCTATCTATCTTACAATTTGAGGATACCTGTATTAGTCTGCTCACACACTGCTATGAAGAAATACCAGAGACTGGGTAATTTATAAAGGAAAGAGGCTTAATTGACTCACAGTTCTGCATTGCTGGACAGACCTCAGGAAATTTACAATCAATGCAGAAGGCAAAGGAGAAACAGACACCTTCTTTACAGGGTGCCTGGACAGTGTGAGTAAAAGCAGGGAAAACACCAGATGCTTATTAAACGATCAGATTTCATGAGACTCACTCACTATCACAAGAACAGCATGGGGGAACCACCCCCATGATCCAATCACTTCCACCCTTGGTCCCACCCTTAGCATATGGAGATTATGGGAATTATGCGGATTACAATTCCAGATGAGATTTTGGGTGGGGACACCTCCAAACCATATCATTTGACCCCTGGCCCCTCCCAAATCTCATGTCCTCATATTTCAAAACACAATCAAGCCTTTCTAACAGTCCCCCCAAAGTCTTAAATTATTCCAACATTAACCCAAATATCCAAGTCCAAAGTCTCAACTGAGACAAAGCAAGTCCATTCCACCTACAAGCCTGTAAAATCAAAAGCAAGCAGTAACTTCCTAGATACAATGGAGGTACAGGCACTGAGTAAATATACCCATTTCAAATGGGAGAAATTGGCCAAAATGAAGGAGCTATAGGCTCCATGCAATTCCAAAATCCAGTGGAGCAGTCAAATCTTAAACCTCCAAAATAATCTCCTTTGACTTCAACCTTCACATCCAAGTCACACTAATCCAATAGGTGGGCTCCCACAGCTTTGGATAGCTCCACCTCTGTGTCTTTGCAGGATACAGCCCCCCTCCCGCTGCTTTCATGTGCTGGTGTTGAATGCCTGTATCTTTTCCAGGTGCACAGTGTAAGCTGTTGGTGGATCTACAGTTCTGGGGTCTGGAGGACAGTGGTCCCCTTCTCACAGCTCCACTAGGCAGTGCCACAAAGGGGACTCTGTGTGGGGGCTCTGACCCCACATGTCCCCTTTGCACTGCTCTAGTAGAGTTTCTCCATGAGGGCTCCAACCCTGCAGCAAACTTCTGTCTGAACATCCAAGCCTTTCCATACATCCTCTGAAATCTAGGCAGTGGTTCCCAAATCTCAATTCATGACTTCTGTGTATCTGCAGGTTCAACACCATGTATAAGCCACCAAGGCTTGGGGCTTGCACCATCTGAAACAATGGCCTGAGATATATATTTTCCCCTTTTAGCTGTGGCTGAGATGTAGAGCACCAAGTCCCAAGACCGTACAAAGCAGCAAAGCCCTGGGCCTAGCCCATGAAACCATTTTTTGCTCCTAGGTCTCTGGGCCTGTGATGGGAGGGGCTGTCATGAAAGCCTCTGATATGCCCTGGAGACATTTTCCCTATTGTCTTGTCAATTAACATTTGGCTCCTAGTTACTTATGCAAATTTCTGCAGCCTGCTTGAATTTCTCATTAGAAAATATTTGTTTGTTTGTTTTTTCTGTCACATCATCAGGCTGCAAATTTTTCAAACTTTTATGCTCTGCTTCCTCTCTTGAACACTTTCTGGCTTAGAAATATCTTCCACCAGATACCCTAAATCATTCTCTCAAGTTCAAAGTTCCACAGATCTCTAGGGCAGGGGCAAAATGTCACCAGTCTCTTTGCTAAAGCATAGCAAGTGTCACCTTTACTCTAGCTCCCAACAAGTTTCTCATCTCCATCTGACAGCACCTCAGCTTGGACTTCATTGTCCATATCATTATAAGCATTTTGGTCAAAGCCATTCAACAAGTCTCCAGGAAGTCCCAAACTTTGCCTCTCTTTTTCTGAGCCCTCCAAACTGCTCCAACCTCTGCCTGTTTCCCAGTTCTAAAGTTGCTTCCACCTTTTTGGATATCTTTATAGCAGCACCCCACTTCTGGTAACAATTCATTAGCCTGTTCTCACACTGCTATGAAGAAATACCAGAGACAGAGACTGGGCAATTTATAAAGGAAAGAGGTTTAATTCACTCACAGTTATGCATGGCTGCGGAAGCCTCAGGAAACTTATAATTATGGCAGAAGGCAAAGGAGAAAGAGGCACCTTCTTCACAGGATGGCAGGACAGAGTGAGTGCAAGCAGGGGAAATGCCAGATGCTTATTGAACCATCAGATCTCATGAGACTCACTCACTATCACAAGAACAGCCTGAGGGAAACCACCCCCCGATCCAATCACTTCTACCCTTGGTCCCACCCTTGATACATGAGCATTATGAGAATTATGGGGGTTACATTTCAAGATGAGAATTTGGGTGGGGACACAGTCAAACCATATCAATGCCAAAAAACAAATCATAGGTTATAGAACCCAAAGCTTATCATTAAATGATTAGAAGCTAAAATAAAATATGAATGAGCCAATATATATGATTTTTAAACCTAATTCCAGCCAGCTACTTTAATAACTACATGAAGAGCAAAACCTCACATAGAATGGTTTTACTAAAGTGTAGATCTCATTCCATCCCAAATTCCACTTATTAATGTGTTGGTAAAACTAACAGGCTATTTAAGCAGAGAACAATCAAAGCTATTTATTTCTGGTTATAGTAAACACAGAAGCAGATTTAGATGATAACATAGCATTTATAACATAGCATTTATAAAATAGCAGCAGTTTCATATTTACTGAGCACTTACTATGTGCCAGATACCTTTGTACAAATTTTATGTGTACTAAGTTATGTCTTCTGTTATGTTATTCTCACAACAATCTCTTAAAGTATGTATTATTATATTGTTATCTCTCTCAGATAAATAGTTTATTATTTTGCCTAAGCTCACTTAACTAGTAAATAGACTATTAACACAGAAAATCAGACTCAAGGGCCTGTGCTCTTAACCACAATATTGTACCTGATTGTATCAGGATATACCTGCTTGAAGAGGTCACAAGAGGCTACCTGATTATAAGAAGGCTCATAAAAAATTGATTTGTGATCCAGCTGATGATAAGGCATATTAAACTTGCCAGCAAACTTAGATATTACCACTTGCATATGGCTCTTTCTGATGGATAGTTTGAACAAAACCCCAAATTAGGTTGAATCATAATTCTATTATGAATGTGGAATCAGAACAAGAGAGATCTAGTATTACTAAAGATATTCTTTCAAGATTCAATAGGATGGTGAATAGGTTATTTACACTTACATTTTTTTATAAAAGGTACTAGTCATTTATAGTTCTTTTTCCATGATATTCTTTTTGTATTAATAGACATTATAATATTTTCCCCTCATATTAATACTTTTGTGACTCCTTATCTCCTTTAAATAATTGATGAAGAATTTTTTTATTTGCTTGGTAGATCTTTCTCCATCCCTTTATTTTGAGCCTATGTGTGTCTGCACGTGAGATGGGTCTCCTGAATACAGCACACTGATGGGTCTTGACTCTTTATCCAATTTGCCAGTGTGTGTCTTTTAATTGGGGCATTTAGCCCATTTACATTTAAGGTTAATATTGTTATGTGTGAAATTTATCCTGTCATTATGATGTTAGCTGGTTATTTTGCAAGTTAATTGATGCAGTTTCTTCATAGCATCGGTAGTCTTTACAATTTGGCATGTTTTTGCAGTGGCTGGTACCGGTTATTCCTTTCCATGTCTAGTGCTTCCTTTAGGAGCTCTTGTAAGGCAGGGCTGATGGTGACAAAATCTCTCAGAATTTGCTTGTCTGTAAAGGATTTTATTTCTCCTTCACTTTTGAAGCTTAGTTTGGCTGGATATGAAATAAATATTTTTTCCTTCATTTCAACCTTGGTGAATCTGATAATTATGTGTCTTGGGGTTGCTCTTCTTGAGGAGTATCTTTGTGGTGTTCTCTGTATTTCCTGAATTTGAACTTTGGCCTGCTTTGCTAGATTGGGGAAGTTCTCCTGGATAATATCCTGAAGAGTGTTTTCCAACTTGGTACCATTCTCCCCATCACTTGCAGGGACACAAATCAAACGTAGATTTGGTCTTTCACATAGTCCCATATTTCTTGGAGGCTTTGTTCATTCCTTTGCTCATTTCTTTTCACTCTTTTTTTCTCTAAACTTTCCTTATTGCTTTATTTCATTAATTTGATTTGCAATCACTGATATCCTTTCTTCCACTCAATTGAATCGATTGTTGAAGCTTGTGCATGCATCACAAAGTTCTTGTGCCATGGTTTTCAGCTCCATCAGGTCATTTAAGGTCTTCTCTACACTGTTTATTCTAGTTGGCCATTTGTCTAACCTTTTTTCAAGGTTTTTAGCTTCTTTGCGATGGGTTAGAACATGCTTCTTTAGCTTGGAGAAGTTTGTTATTACTGGCCTTCTGAAACCTACTTCTGTCAGCTCGTCAAAGTCATTCTCCATTCAGCTTTGTTCCGTTGCTGGCAAGGAGCTGCAATCGTTTGGAGAAGAGGCACTCTAATTTTTTAGAATTTTCAACTTTTCTGCTCTGGTTTCTACCCATCTTTGTGGTTTTATCTAACTTTGGTCTTTGATGTTGGTGACCTACAGATGGAGTTCTTGAGCGAATGTTCTTTTTGTTGATGTTGACGCTATTCTTTTCTGTTTGTTAGTTTTCCTTCTAACAGTCAGGTCCCTCAGCTTCAGGTCTGTTGGAGTTTGCTGGAGATCCACTCCAGACCTTATTTGCCTGGGTATCATCAGCGGAGGCTGCAGCACACCAAATATTGCAGAACAGCAAATATTGCTGCCTGATCCTTCCTCTGGAAGCTGTGTCCCAGAGGGACACCCACCTGTATGAGGTGTCTGTCAGCCCCTACTGGGAGGTGTCTCCCAGTTAGGCTACACAGGGGTCAGGCACCCACTTGAGGAGGCAGTCTGTCCATTCTCAGAGCACAGTCACCGTGCTGGGAGAACCACTGCTCTCTTCAGAGCTGATTTGGCTCTCTGTTTGTCTGTTAATGGTGTATAGCAATGCTTGTGATTTTTGCACATTGATTTTGTATCCTGAGACTTTGCTGAAGTTGCTTATCAGCTTAAGGAGATTTCAGGCTGAGAAGATGGGGTTTTCTAAATATACTGTCATGCTATCTGCAAACAGGGACAATTTGACTTCCTCTTTTCCTAATTGAATACCCTTTATTTCTTTCTCTTCACTGATTGCCCTGGCCAGAACTTCCAACACTATGTTGAATAGGAGTGGTGAAAGAGGGCATCCTTGTCTTGTGCCAGTTTTCAAAGGGAATGCTTCTAGTTTCTGCCCATTCAGTATGATGTTGGCTGTGGGTTTGTCATAAATAGCTCTTATTATTTTGAGATATGTCCCATCAATACCTAATTTATTGAGAGTTTTTAGCATGAAGGGCTGTTGAATTTTGTCAAAGGCCTTTTCTGCATCTATTGAGATAATAATGTGGTTTTTGTCTTTGGTCCTGTTTATGTGATGGATTATGTTTATTGATTTGTGTATGTATGTTCAACCAAACTTGCATCCCTGGGATGAAGCCAACTTCATCATGGTGGATAAGCTTTTTGATATGCCTCTGGATTTGGTTTGCCAGTATTTTATTGAGAATGTTCACAGCGATGTTCATCAGGGATATTGGTCTAAAATTCTCTTTTTTTTGTTGTGTCTCTGGCAGGCTTTGGTATCAGGATAATGCTGGCCTCATAAAATGAGTTAGGGAGGATTCTGTCTTTTTCTATTGATTGGAATAGTTTCAGAAGGAATGGTACCAGCTCTTCTTTGTACCTGTGGTACAGCTGTGAATCCATCTGGTTATGGACTTTTTTGGTTGGTAGGCTATTAATTACTGCCTCAATTTCAGAGCCAGTTATTGGTCTATTCAGAGATTCAACTTCTTCCTGGTTTAGTCTTGGGAGGGTGTATGTGTCCAGGAATTTATCCATTTCTTCTGTATTTTCTAGTTTATTTGTGTAGAGGTGTTTATAGTATTCTCTGATGGTAGCTTGTATTTCTGTGGGATTGGTGGTGATATCCCCTTTATCATTTTTTATTGTGTATATTTGATTCTTCTCTCTTTTCTTCTTTATTAGTCTTGCTAGCAGTCTATCAATTTTGTTGATTGTTTCAAAAAACCAAATCCTGGATTCATTGATTTTGTGAAGGGTTTTTTGTGTCTGTATCTCCTTCAGTTCTGCTCTGATCTCAGTTATTTCTTGCCTTCTGCTAGTTTTTGAATGTGTTTGCTCTTGCTTCTGTAGTTCTTTTAATTGTGAAGTTAGGGTGTCGATTTTAGATCATTCCTGTTTTCTCTTGTAGGCATTTAGTGCTATGAATTTTCCTCTACTCACTGCTTTAAATGTGTCCTAGAGATTCTGACACATTTTGTCTTTGTTCTCCTTGGTTTCAAAGAACATCTTTATTTCTGCCTTCATTTCGTTATTTACCCAGTAGTCATTCAGGAGCAGGTTGTTCAGCTTCCACGTAGTTGTGTGGTTTTGAATGAGTTTCTTAATCCTGAGGTCTAATTTGATTGCACTGTGGTCTGAGAGACAGTTTGTTACGATTTCTGTTCTTTTACATTTGCTGAGGAGTGCTTTACTTCCAATTATGTGGTCAATTTTAGAATAGGAGTGATGTGGTGCTGAGAAGAATATATATTCTGTTGATTTGGAGTGGAGAGTTCTGTAGATGTCTATTAGATCTGCTTGGTGCAGAGCTGAGTTCAAGCCCTGGATATCCTTGTTAACCTTCTGTCTCGTTGATCTGTCTAATATTGACAGTGGGGTGTTAAAGTTTCCCATTATTATTGTGTGGGAGTCTAAGTCTCTTTAAAGGTCTCTGAGGACTTGCTTTATGAATCTGGGTGCTCCTGTATTGGGTGCATATATGTTTAGGATAGTTAGCTCTTCTTGTTGAATTGATCTCTTTACCATTATGTAATGGCCTTCTTTGTCTCTTATGATCTTTGTGGTTTAAAGTCTGTTTTATCAGAGACTAGGATTGCAACCCCTGCTTTTTTTTATTTGTTTAAGACCTTTCACTTTTGGCAGTAAAATCTACAAATTTATTTTTATTAACAATTGTCTTTATCATTATCTTTGACTCTACCATGTATAGTTCAAAAACTCAAGTTATGCTCTTCCATAACTTAGTTGATGTAACCCTATGGGTTCTGAATGAAATTCAAAAAATATTGACTCTAAAGGGTAAAACGAATATTATCCTGAAATACCAAACTAAGTATCTAGTAATGACTTAGAGTCTTGAAACATATCTGAAAAGGTGTCAGAAATTAAAAGAATTCAAAACTACAAGAAGAATCAGAAATGTAGACAATTTTGTTTAGTACAATAAGTCAAAAATGTGCACATGTACCCTAAAACCCAAAGTATAATAATAATAAATAAATAAATAAATATATAAATAAAATAAATAAATAAATAAAGAGATTTAAAAAATAAGTCAAATATGTAAAGCACTTATTACAGCTCAAAATCTCATGCCAAATACTGAATTACCTATGACATAGAAAGCATGTGGTCTTGCAAGAAAGAGAAATGGAAGAAACAACCAGAGAAGTATAAAGTTAAGTAGCACTGATAAAATTACCATTAATTTTTCTTGCTTCTAAATTTAAATATACTTTTCAGAAGTCTATGGGCTTCCAGGAACATCTGTTAATAAATCCAGCTATTCCCTACAACAATCCTCTCAACTAATTCCTTTAATTATTAATTTCAACATATTTTATTTCAATTTCAAGACTGTACTTTATATTTTAATCAAATTTTTATGTTATAAAAAAACATTCACAGGCATTGTCAAAAACTAAAAAAATACACAAATTTCAAGTAGAATATTTAAACAATTTGTGCTTCTTTAACCAACATAAAAAAATTTCAAAATTTGACATATTTCCTCTCTTTTGTATTTGTTAGTGCTTTATTTATACTTTATATGTTGTATTATAGTTTGCTATTTTTCACTTTAACACTTTTTCTGAGTATTTCTCATGCCAAAAATCTTTTACAAACAGCATGTATAATGTCAGCAAAAGCTTCTTATTAAATGAAAAGACCATTCTTTCAGGATTATTTTATTGTTTATTTTTGTTGAGAAGAAATTTCACATCTACATAATACAGTGGTCTTTTTATATTTGTATTTGTACACATCTCATATCACTGTTTGATTCTTAGGGATGTAATTACAGGTATTAAGGATATGCCCATTTTTTAAAATCTTTTTTTATTATTATATGAAAGTTGTACTATTTCATACTGCTTGTTGCAATGTACAAAAGTGTCCAATTCACTATACCTTTACGAGAATTGAGGATCATTGTTTTTATTTTTCCAGGTTTTTCTGACTTCATGAATGAAAACTAGTATTTTATTGTTTTCAATTGATTTTCTTTCAATTGTTTATCATATTTTGGATATTTGTTAGTAATTTTTTTTTCTTATTTCAGCCTAGACTCCTTTTTCTGTTGAGGCGTTTGTGCTCTGCTAAGTTTTATTACTTTTTCACTATCTAAAAGTAACATACACTACCTAAAAGTAAATGTGGTCTATGGCCATATCACCCTGAACACACCCGATCCCATCTAAAAGTAAATATTCAATATTTACTTCAAATATTAATATCAAATAGTTCAAATATTACTTTTACTGTATTTAACATTTGTAATAATTTAATATGTATTTGCTATTGATTAGGTTTTAAATATGGCTGCCCCAAAGAAAGAAAGTCATCATCATTTCATCTGAACATTGTAGAATGAGTAATGTCTAGTCATTTGTGAGGATAGTAAATTCTAATCACAGAGTGCAGATCTGTGTTAGTTTCAGTGTTATTTTGTGGCATTTGTTGACATTGTCCCTACATGTTAAAATTCATGTCTTTATATTTTAAGCCCCATTTGTATTCTATCAAATTCATGCCACACAAGCTACTTTTAATGCAGACCTAAGTATATAATGGCAAATAAAATGTCTAAAAAAAAAGAATGCTCATGGGTGAATATAGGCTAATAAAGCTTGACAATGGACAAATTTGAAGGCACAGTTCAACCTATCTCTAAGAAATGTTCAGTGGATAAACTCATATCTCCAAATTACACTATGGATCACCATTATCCGGTCTCCCCCTTCATTTCCTTTCTTCTATTGAAGGAATAGACAGAAATAATCTAAAAATAACATTCTTATTTATCTCATTGCAAACAATTTATGTGAAGAAAACAAATGATAATATGAATTTTATGGAAGAATCTAAAAACGTATGTGCCTGAGAGAACAAACGAAGTCGTATAAGACTCAAATAAATGAGACACAGATCAGTCCCACCATTACATCTAATTATGATCTCTAAATTTCTTCACATGTAAATATGTCTGTGGTTTTATAATATACCCACTGTGTTTGGTTTTCTGTACACATAGGTGTAATTTGCTGCTGTTGCAGCAAAATTCTTGTCATGGGTCAGTAGACTGTATTTAGTAAATGCCAGTGTCAAGTCAGTAAGACATCATTGGAATTGTTATTATAAAATGGTCAGTGCTACTCAGTCTTTATCCTATTCATTTTGTACAGCATCCACTGAACTCTCTGCATTTACTGGAAAGGAGATATTTTTCACAGCAGAGCCTTAATGAAATCCAAAACAAGATGAGTCTCAACCGAGACAACCAAGGAGACCTGATTACAGGGGACCTGTGAACTTCATGTTAGAGAAAGATAAGGAAATACTGAAAATGAGTTGTAATTTTTCTGTTTATTTTAAATATTTATTAAGATGAATTGTATACCATACTCCATGGCTGTTTAAATCAATGTTAATGTTCTTTAACAATTCACTGACATGTACTTCCCATATGTAATATACCAGAAAACAACACACAAAAAATTGTTTCTTATTTGTTCCAAGAAAATTTTAAATGCTTAGCATTTAAAATAAGAAAGCCAACAACCAAGTTGCAAGGCTTTATTTAATGTTTGTATGTGAAGATAGAAATAACTATAGGAAAATCAGTATTTGAAATGAGAGGTTATTTACATGGCATACCCTGATGTTGTCAGGAAGTGATCTTTCAGTAAAATGCCTACGTCATTTTATTAATGCCTGACACCTCACTATGAGATGTGTCATTTTCTTTTTTTAGTTCATTTTGTTTTAGTTTAAATGAAAGAGAATCTATCTGCTATCTTCAAATAAGCCCAAATACTTTACTTTGACATATTATGTACCCACAATACAGTCCTTGCCTGGCTCTTTAACTTCATCATCCATCTTGCTCAAATTTTTTTGTATGCTCAAAGTGATCATATAATAGTGTCCAAACCTAAATATTGGGAGAAAAAGTGACTACTGTTATTAACTATGTTCCTGAGGTCAACAGGTATAAACAATGATGATCCCAGAAAGATCAGGACATTGTGTCTTTTTCCAGCCGTCATGAATCACTTATAATACCCTGAATGCATCACACTGTTCCTGTCTCTATGTCATTGATCCTGCTACTCCCTTTGGCTGAACCGCACCCCTCATTTTAACACACACGTGTGACAAATTTGCTTCAAGCCCTTTCTGTGCCACTTCTGTGTCTAATGCATGACCTGTCAACATACACATGGTGTGGTGAATATATTGTAAAGTATATCATTTGTCCCTTAAAGATGCCCAATAAATAAATGGATGGAAACATACCTCATGCACTTAGAAGTGCGAGTCATTAATCTCAAATTATTAATAAATGTTGCTGGTCCCACTGGGAAAATATTTGAATGAAGAGAAGAAATGTCGGTATTGTCTGCCTTGCAGAAAAAGGAAAAGAAGTTATCATGTTAAAGTAGGAACTCCCATGCACTGCTGGTGGAAATTAGTACTTCCACCATGGAAAATAATACAGAACGTTTCTCAAAAAATGAAAAATAGAACTACCATATGATCCAGCAATTCCATTACTGGTTATATATCCAAAGAAAATGAAATCAGTATGTCAAAGAGATATCTGCACCCCCATGTTTATTTTAACACTATTCGCAATAGCCAAGATATGGAATCAGCTTAAATGCCCATCTACAGATGAATAAAGAAAATGTGAAATATCTATGCACACACACATACACACAATGGAATACTATTCATCCATAAGAGAAAATGAAGTCCTGTCACTTGTAGCAACCTGAATGAATCTGGAGTACCTTATGTTAATGAAATAAAGCAGGAATAGAAAGGCAAACATCACATGATCTCACTTACATTCAGAATCTAAGAAAGTTAATTTCACTAAAATATAGAGTAGAGTGGTGTTACCAGAGGCTAGGGAGGGGAGAGGTAAAGGGGAAATAAAATAAGTTTCTCATTGGGTACAAAGTTGCAGTTAGACAGGAAGAATAAATTCTGGTGGTCTGTTGTAAAGTAGGGTGACTACAGCAAATAACAATACAGTGTATATCTCAAGATAGAAGATTTTGAATGTTATCATTAGAAAGAAATTATAAATGTTGAAAGTGATAGATATGGTAATTGTCCTGACCATTATACAGTGTATACATGCATTGGAACATCATGCTGTATAAATACATACAATTATTATGTATCAGTTATACATAAAATATTAAATAGTAAATAAGAGCTCTGAAAAGCATTAGGCCCAAAGAGAAGACTTCACAGTTTTTCAAAGATCCAGCCCCATCTGAAACTATTGTAAGATTCTAGGAATTGTTTTATTCTTGGAATGAAGGATTTTGTTTTAATTGGGTGAGCCTAGTACTCATTCTGCATGTAGAATGTTTTCTAAATTAATTTTTTCACCCTCTTTTATCATCTAAAACATCTAAGGTAATGTAATTTCCAACAATTTAAAAACAACTGACTTCAATTCAACTGGCCTTATTTTATGCCTTTAAAAAAATTAACCATTATCATAGCTCAATGTGCCAAGCGTCAACCTTATCAAATTTCTCAGTGCCCAAGAAAATGAACGTAATTGCTTCCTCTTTATGATATGTTGTACATAATTGGCTTCCTATCACAAAGCAGCTGGAAAATATTCACAAAACCTGAGAGAAGTTTGCATTTGCATGCAGATCACAGACTCAAAATACGTATTTTCACTTTAAAGTAAGTTGGGCCAAAAACAAAAATGAAATTTCTGTTGATATAAAGAAACTAACAAAATAAACAGAAAAAACTCAATTCTTTTGAAGAATTTTATTTTATTTCTTATAAATAAAACTATTGAGGTCAACTCTATGAAGTCTTTTTGACATTTTCTATTTCTATTCATGTAATTGCAACTGCATGTCACCTCAGATGTTTAACATAAATAGGAGTGTTCGTATTGATAGTTATATATTTTCTATACCAAATACAAACCAATGTGGAACATCAGTGTCAATACAAATACCATTTATTTAACTAAAATGTATTGAGCACTTGTGGTTTGTGAACTCTCCTGAGTGAGAGCTCTGACTTTTTATTTGATTGACTGTACCCTCTTCACTCAACTACTAGCATGCTCTAGGTAGCTCGGACAGACACAGATGAACTCACCTTTGTGACAGTCAGGAAAATTTATCATTCACATGTGCTATGGGTGTATCGATATTAATTTCCTACCTTTGATAATTGCGCTGAGGTTATATGAAAGAATGTACTAGTTTATAGGAAGATACACTAAAGGATTTAGAAGTAAAGAGGAAGCATGTCTGGAAGTTATTCTCAAATAGTTCAGAAAAAGATAGTTATACATAATAAAGAGAAAGTAGGGGAGAGAAAAGATAATACAAATATTATAAAATGTTAACATCTGGGAAATTCACTTAAAGTATCCATGGGAAATCTTAGTAATATTATAACTTTTTATAAATGTGATATATCAAAATAAAAAGTTTTGTAAAGATGAGCCCCAAGTGGTAGTCAGAAACATATTTTCTTAATATCATTTAATTTGGGGCACAGGAGACAGATGAACTTCATTCATTACTTTTGCCAAAAATATATATTATAACATTGTTACTGTTGTAATCTAGGCTTTGATCAATGATTTAATAAGTAAAAACTATAGTTAAATAATTATAATTTTTAAAATAGAAACTCTTATAATAATTAAAAATTTAAATATAAAATAAATCAATAAATCTGCAAATAAAAATCTACTCTTGGTTATTATGTTCAGATAAGTCAAGATCCAAACTACCAGGATAATCTTTAATCAATAAGCATATATTAGATGTGGGCAATTTTGTGTGTGTGTGTCAACATGTTGAGTGAAATAGACACAGAGACTGCGATTAAACCATAGTGTTTATATTTTTTCTTCTCTTTCTGAGCTTTTGTACTGTAAGCTTTTAATAATAACTTTTCACACCGTGGAGATATAACTAGAATACTTAACCACGTTGGCATCCAAAAACAGATGACTATTAAAATTACATAAACTAGAATCAAAATAGGAAAAGGGTGAAGACAAAATTGTGTAAGAAAAAGACATCACAAAATTTAATCAGCACACTATTCGCTAAATAGCTTAACTTAATTCAGAAGAACAACATAGAAGAAATGACCACAAAAGAAGATTTGACTCTAGATTTCTGTCTCTTAATTGGGGAGTGCAAAAGGATTTCCTCAATTCTAACTCTCAAGTAGCCAAAATGTGCCTATACTTGTAATTTCTATAGAGAACACTGTAGAACTGATACACTGCTCAATGCTATCAGTTCTCAATATGTGTGCTCATACAGACATGAAGTGTCCTTGAAGTTATGAAGTGTCCCTGAAGTCATAGTATGACTAAAGTGGGAAAAAATGTGATATTATTCAATGAAAAGAAAATCTGGCAGTTTGTGAAAATGATATTGAGTGTGCAATATGGAGATAAAAAGAGAGAAAGTCTTTACAGATGTAACAATCAAAATTAGAGAGGTTAATTGTAGATTTCCTACTTAAACAGTATGGATCAGTGAATACTGTCTGTGCTACCCAGATTCTTCTTTAAAACTAAAGGATATATCCCTCTAGCTGCTGGCTAATAGATCATATAAAACAGTCCTCTCTGCTAATTTCCCTCTGCTGAAAAGAGTCACCTTCTTCAAAGAAACATGCTCTTCCTAGAGGCAGGCTGCATTCGTGCAAGAAGACTGGTTGATTCAGCCTTCTTCATGCCCTATCGGGTCAACTCTAAAGGGCTAATTCAGTTTCAAGGTTCCCATGGGTTAGCTAAGGCTTTGTTTTTACTGCACTTCCACCCAATTTCTAATCTGCCCATTCTTGCTCCATTCCATTTCTCGTAGGTATTGATTCCAAGAACTCACATCAATAAATCTCCTGCATGCTAATGTATATCTTGAAGTCTGTTTTCCTAGAACCCCAAGCTACATTGGTTGGTAATAAATAATGTGGTTAAAGAAGGCAGATTCTAAGATAGAATTTTGGACCTGGATCACCTGTAGCCTGCCCAGCAATGAAGACCTCATCAGAGGTGATAGATGGAGAACAGATACACCTTGGAACCAGGTAGTGATCTAACTTAACATTTTTCACTAATGTTACGGTAAGATGGAATACTAATGAAATGCAATGCACTGATGGGTAACATGTATAAGGTGGTTGAGAAAAAATATCGGGTGTCCAGAGATAAGAGCAATCAGCTAAGGGAGGAATGGGACTAGATAATGAAGAAGCTGCAGGGCCTAACCAACTTGTAAGGTCAGGGGTCATGAGAGTATAAATGGGACAGAATTCTGAAGGTGCTAGATTCAGAAAAGAGAGAAGAACAGAAAGTTAGACAAGAAAGAGTTTATCAAGTTGGAAATACTGTCTCAGTGGAGGATTTTACATCCTGACAAAGACCCTCGAAGATATCCAAAACATATTTTGAGGATGGCTTCTGAAAGCTTGAAGAAAGCAATGGCCACATCAAATGAAGAAAAAATGCCACAACTACCATGCAGACAATGGGAAAATCAGACCAGCCTCTGAATTTCTTTTTTGGTTGCCCAGTTCCACAAAGATACATTAATCCTGCCAAGATAATTTAGAGATAATCTGGTCTAAACTATTTTATACACATCACAAAAAGTGTTACTTAGCATCCACTTGACAATAAAACTAGAAAGTGTTACCTATACTGAAATATATGTGCTAGAGTGAAACAAAATCAGCCCCGTCTTAAAAATAATATTTCTTTTTAAGTAGAGTATATTAAGAATTTTTTGGTAAATTAGATAATCAACCAACAAACCAATATTCTGTTAAAATTGGGATTTATTGGGACTTATTACACACACATACAAAGGATGTATTTCTAAAAAGCTTAAATCCGTTATTGTTCTGGTGAAAAAAAAAGATAGCTGTTCCTTTGCCAAATTCCCCCTTTGCTGTAGTTAGCCAGCCAGAAAGTAATATGTGTCAATGTCTTCTTATTGAAAGGATTAGTGTGAATACAAATAGAACTGAGGATTCTCTGTTTCCTCCATGCATTCATGTTTCTTACCTTTGTGACATTTTGAAACCCTCCAGTAAGAGTTTTGAATGTGCAGGTGAAGGTGATGATTGAAGAGCCAAAGTACAATATTGGTGCCAGAAATACCGGAAAGCTATAGAGTGTAAGATGATAAGGGTTTCAGGGATACTCATATCTCTCACCTCTGGTAGCTTACTAGGCAGAAGTATAATCAGTCATCAGATTCATCAGCCTTAGGTCACAGAGAAATTTCTTCAGACCAATGGCTGAAGAAGCTTGAGAGAATTACCAGACCCAAGTGGGCCTATAGAGCTTTTAACCATCCATCTCACCTCCAACAATCACACACACACACACACACACACACAGAGAGAGGGAGAGACATACACACCTCCAACTAAAGGAAAGTGAAGGCTAAACCATTTAAAGTAAATAATTATCTGCCCTCCACTGCAAAGAATTGATATATTTGAATTGTCATCTACTTTTAGATGTTTTTTTAATATACTTAAATGTCTTATTAGAAATAACAAGATATTTATACCTTCTTTTCAGCTATTCCTAAGTATCTTTAAGTCTTAATGAGATACATATGTGTTTAGCATCCTTCTAAATAAAATTTCTCGGCCAGGCGCAGTGGCTCACGCCTGTAATCCCAGCACTTTGGGAGGCCGAGGCAGTCGGATCAGGAGGTCAGGAGATCAAGACCATCCTGGCTAACACGGTGAAACCCCGTCTCTCCTAAAAAATACAAAAAATTAGCCGGGCACAGTGGCGGGCGCCTGTAGTCCTAGCTACTCGGGAGGCTGAGGCAGGAGAATGGTGTGAACCCAGGAGGTAGAGCTTGCAGTGAGCCGAGGTTGCGCCCCTGCATTCCAGCCTGGGGGACAGAGCAAGACTCTGTCTCAAAAAAATAAAAATAAAAAATAATAAAAAAATAAAATTTCTCATTTATATCAAGATAATTTGGGATTACTGAGATTAACTTCAATAATCAAGCATGTCCCATTCCAGAGATGACCATGTTGGTGTCTGTTTTGCAGGGAACTGGATGGAATAGACAACATTTGGTAATCTGAAGATCAACCCAGTTTTAGTGTTGGCATTGGAATTTATGATTTTTCATCTGTCTCTTGAATTAAACTTTATCCTTTAATATATTCAAATGATGAAGAGGATTAAAATATTTTAATTAACTTCCTTATTATTTGGGAGGCAAATATTTACCTAAGTTTTATATATTGATTTGAAATAAATGTTTGGATTGGATGGTTTAGTGAATAAGTTTGTAGTCTAGTGGATAACAGCACAGATAAGATGGGAAAATGAGACTGCTGGTTGTGAAACCTCAGACAAATTATTGCAACTCTACATGCCTCATTTTCCTTGACCACAAAAAATAAGTTCATAATAGTTCCTAATTAATAAAGTTGTTACAAGAATTAAATGAATTAATGTTTGAAAGCACTTAGTCTAGTGGCTTGAACATAGGGAATGTTCAATAAATATTATAATTCATTCCTTAATTTGAAGAACATGGAGATTAGAGGTCGTGCTCCTCTGTGTTTAATGGGAAGTAACAAATAATTATTGAGAAGCCACTGTGTATTTAAATTCTATCCCTCCCTTTTCTACATTCAGAATTTATTGGTTCCTTAATATAGATGCAGAAACTGTCAAAGTATCACAGAGAAGTAGGTAGATCAATGAGGATTCAACTCCAGGTCTTTCATAGAGCAAATCCTTTACTATTTTACCATTTCACACTATCTTTCAAATTATGTTTGAGGTGGGCATGGAAACTACCATGGATTGAGAATCTTTAAGTGCTGTATTTTCTTGGATATAAATTTTAAAATCATAAATTTTTTTTTAATGTCTTCCCCATGACAGACAGTTTTACCTTGAGGGTCAACTAAGATTAAACAAAAATGCAAGCAGAAGTGTTGTGGCTTCTGTAATGTGCCATTATTATTTGTTCCTCTTTTCACCATTTTGCCTCAGAAAAAAAAATTAAAATAAGAAAAATAGGAGGGTGGGGCCAAGACGGCCAACTAGAAACAGTGGCCTTCGGAGGCTCCCATCAGAAAAACCATAATAAACGTGTGAATCCTTCACTAGCAATCAGGGTATCCAGGTTCTCTCATCAGAACAGACTAGGAGGCTGGAATGACCCACAGAGAGAAGGAAGAACAATGTGGTGTGGCAGGCCACCTAAGAGCCACACGGGCGGAGGAGCCCCTTTCCCCCAGCCAAGGGAGGCAGTGAGTGAGTGTGCTACCTAGCTGGGGAAACCATGCTTTTTCCACAGAACTGTGCAACTCATGGATCGGAAGTTCCCTCTCACAAACCCATGCCACGGAGGCCTAATGTCCCAACCCCAGAAGTTGCTGATTCTTAGCCTCTCAGCTGGAATCTGCTTAAGCTTACTGAACTCCTGGAGGAAGGGGCAACCAGCACCATGGCTGCAGCTGCCCACTGTCTAAACGATTTGAACTTCTTGGGGGAGGGACAGCAGCCAGCACTCGAACTCACTACTGCCTAACACGCTAAGCTCCCTGGGTGGGGGAAGGGCAGCACCCATCTCTAAAGCCCCAGGCTGTGCTTTTCCCCTGCTGGAGCCAGGGAGGCTGGACGGCTTGGTCCCAAAACTTGTCCCGCACAGCCCAACACACCAGTGGTGGCAGTCTGAGGCCAGAGTGCCTCTTTAGGCCTGACTCTGACCCATCCTTCCTCATTGGATGGGGCTTCCCTGCTGGAACTCCAACAACTCCAGCCAGAGACTCAGAGACAGAACCCAGATCCCCCTGGGTCTGACCCCCCAAGAGGAGAGTTGGCCACAGTCTCTGCAGACCAGTAGACTTAGTCTTTCCTCCTGGTAGCTCCGAGGAGTCCAGGCAGCCCAGACAAGTAGATTTCCTCCCAGTGAGGCACACCCCCTCCACCAGGGGACAAAGTGCTTTGTTAAATGGGCCCTGTTCCCCGTGCCACCCAACAGGATGAGACACTCCAACAGGGATTGTCAGACACCTTATACAGGAGCAATCCTATTGGCATCAGATTGGTGCCCCTTGAGGTCAGAGGTCCCAGAAGAAGGAGCAGGCACCCATCTTTGCTTCTCTCCAGCCTCCATGAGTGGCATCTCCAGGTGCAGGAGTAAATCAGATGAATAGGGCCTGAATTGAATCCCCAGAAAACTGCAGCAGCCCTACAGAAGAGGGATCTGACCATTGAAAGAGAAACAAACAAGCAGAAAGCAACAACAACAGCATCAACAGTGTCAAAAAAGCCACCACAAAAATCCCATCCATGGGTCAGCAGCCTCAAAGACCAAAACTAGACAAATTTATGAAGATGAGAAAGAATCAATGAAAAATTGCTGAAAACCCAAAAAGCCAGACTGCCTCTTCTCCAAATGATTGCAGTGTCTCTCCATCAAGGGCACAGAATTAGACAGAGGACCAGATAGAAGGATTGACAGAAGTAGGCTTCAGAAGATGGGTGATAAAAAACTATGCTGAGCTAAAGGAGAATGTTCTAACCCAATGCAAAGAAGCTAAGAACCTTGATAAAAGGTTAGAGGAATTGCTAACTAGAATAAACAGTTTAGAGAGGAAAATAAATTACCTGGTGGAGCTGAAAAACACAGCATGAGAACTTCATGAAGCATACACAGGTATCAATAGCTGAATCGACCAAGCAGAAGAAAGGATATCAAAGTTTGAAGATCACCTTGCCTTAATAAGGCATGCAGACAAGAATAGAGAAAAAAGAATGAAAATGAATGAATAAAGGCTCCAAGAAATACGGCACTTCATAAAAAGACCAAACCTACAATAGATTGGAGTACCAAAAGGAGACAGGGAGACTGAAAAAACAAGCTGGAATACACACTTCATGATATTATCCAGGAGAACTTCCCCAACCTAGCAAGACAGGTCAACATGCAAATTCAGGAAATACAGAGAACACCATTAAGATACTCCATGAGAAGATCAATCCAACACACGTAATCCTCAGATTATCCAAGGTCAAAATGAAGGAAAAATTGTTAAGGGCAGCCAGAGAGAAAGGTCTTGTCCCCTACAAAGGGAAGACCATCAGACTAACAGTGGACCTCTCAGCAGTAACTCTACAAGCCAGAAGAGATTGGGGGACAATATTCAACATTATTAAAGAAAACAATTTTCAACCCAGAATTTCATATCCAGCCAAACTAAAATTCATAAGTGAAAGAAAATAAAATCCTTTACAGACAAGCAAATGCTGAGGGATTTCATTACCAGCAGGCCTGGCCTGCAAGAGCTCCTGAAAGAAGCATTAAACATGGTAAGGAAAAGCCGGTACCAACCACTGCAAAAACATACCAAAATATAAGGACCAATGACACTATGAAGAAATTGTATCAACTAGTGTGCAAAATAATCAAATAGCAGCATGATGACAGGATCAAATTCACACATAACAATACTCACCTTAAATGTGAATGGGCTAAATACTCCAATTAAAAGACACAGAGTGGCAAATTTAATAGAGTCAAGACCCATTGGTGTGCTGTATTCAGGAGATCCATCTCATGTGCAAAGACACACATAGGCTCAAAATAAACGGATGGAGGAAAAGTTACGAAGCAAATGGAAGGCAAAAAAACACAGGGGTTGCAATCCTAGTCTCTGACAAAACAGACTTTAAACCAATATAGATCAAAAAATGGCATTATGTAATGGTAAAGGAAACAATTCAATAAGAAGAGCTAACTATTCTAAATACATATGCACCCAATACAGGAGCACCCGGATTCATAAAAACGAGTTCTTAGAGATCTACAAAGAGACTTAGAGTCCCACATAATAATAGTGGGAGACTTTAACACCCCATTCTCAGTATTAGACAGAAAACGAGACAGAAAATTAGCAAGGATATTCAGGACTTGAACTAAGCTCTGGATCAAGTGGAACTAGTAGACATCTACAGAATTCTCTACACCAAATCAACAGGATATACATTGTTCTCAAGGCCACATGACACTTATTCTAAAGTCAACCACATAATTGGAAGTAAAACACTCCTCAGCAAATGCAAAAGAACTGAAATCATAACAGTCTCTCAGACCACAGTGCAATCAAATTAGAACTCAGTATTAAGAAACTCACTCAAAACCACACAATTACATGGAAATTGAACAACCTGCTCTTGAATGACTCCTGGGTAAATAATGAAATCAAGGCAGAAATCAAGAAGTTATTTGAAACCAACGAGAACAAAGAGACAACGTATCTTTGGGACACAGCAAAAGCAGTGTTAAGAGGGAAATTTATAGCACTAAATGCTGACATCAGAAAGCTTGAAAGACCTCAAATTGACACACTAACATCAGAATTAAAAGAGTTAGAGAGGCAAGAACAAACTAACCCAAAAGCCAGCAGAAAACAAGAAATAACTAAGATCAGAGAAGAATTGAAGGAGACAGAGACATGGAAAACCCTTCAAAAACATCAGTGAATCCAGGAGCCAGTATTTTTTTAATTAGGAAAATAGATAGACCACTAGCTAGACTCATAAAGAAGAAAACAGAAGATCAGATAGACACAATAAAAAATAATAAAGGGGATATCATCGCTGATCCCAAAGAAATACAAGCTACCATCAGAGAATACTATAAACACCTCTATGCAGATGAACTAGAAAATCTAGAAGAAATGTATAAATTCCAGGACACATACACCCTCCCAAGACTAAACCAGGAAGAAGTTGAATTCCCGAATAGACCAATAACAAGTTCTGAAATTAAGTCAATAATTAATAGCCTACCAACCAAAAAAAGCCCAGGACAAGACGGATTCACAGCTGAATTCTACCAGAAATACAAAGAGGAGCTGGTACCATTCCTTCTGAAACTGTTCCAAACAATTTAAAAGGAAAGACTCATCTCTAACTCCTTTCATGAGGCCAGCATCATCCTGATACCAAAACCAGGAAGAAACACACACAAAAAAGAAAACTTCAGGCCAATATCCCTGATGAACATCTATGTGAAAATCCTCAGTAAAATACTGTCAAAGCGAATCCAGCAGCACATCAAAAAACTTATCCACCACAATCAAGTCAGGTTCATCCCCGACACGTAAGCCTGGTTCAGCATATGCAAATCTACAAATGTAATCTATCACATAAACAGAACCAAAGACAAAAACTACATGAGTATCTCAATAGATGGAGAAAGGGCCTTTAATAAAATTCAACATCCCTTCAGGTTAAAAACTCTCAGTAAACTAGTTATTGATGGAACATATCTCAAAATAATAAGAGCTATTTATGACAAACCCACATCATATTGAGTGGGCAAAAGCTGGAAGCATTCCTTTTGAAAACCGGTGCGAGACAAGGATGCCCTCTCTCACCACTCCTATTCAACATAGTATTGGAAATTTTGGCCAGGGCAATCAGGCAAGAGAAGAAATGAAAGGTATTCAAATAGAAAGAGAGAAAGTCAAATCGTCTCCATTTGTGGATGACATGATTCTATATTTAGAAAACTCCATCAGCATAGCCCCTAAACTCCTTAAACTGATAAGCAACTTCAGCAAAGTCTCAGGATACAAAATCAATGTGCAAAAATCACAAGCATTTCTTTACACAACAATAGACAAGCAGAGAGCCAAATCATGAGTGAACGCCCATGTACAATCACTACAAAGAGAATAAAATACCTAGGAATACAGCTAACAAGGGATGTGAAGGACCTCTTCAAAGAGAACTACAAACCACTTCCCTCCTCATGGATAGGAAGAATCTATATTGTGAAAATGGCCATACTGCCCAAAGTAGTTTATAGATTCAATGCTATTCCCATCAAACTACCATTGACATTCTTCACAGAATTAGAAAAAACTATTTAAAATTTCATATGGAATCAAGGAAGACCACAAGACAATCCTAAGCTGGAGGCCTTGTGCTACCTGAATTCAAACTATACTACAAGGCTACAATAACCAAAACAGACATATAGACCAATGGATCAGAACAGAGACCTCAGAATCAGACCACACATCTACATCCATGTGATCTTTGAAAAACCTGCCAAAAACAAGCAGTGGGGAAAGGGTCTCCTATTCTGTAAATGGTGCTGGGAAAACTGACTAGCCATATGCAGAAAACTGAAACTGGACCCCTTCTTTACACCTTGTACGAAAATTAACTCAAGATGGATTAAAGACTTAAATGTAAAACCCCAAACCATAAAAACCCTAGAAGAAAACCTAGGCAATACCATTCAGGTCATAAACATGGGCAAAGACTTCATGATAAAAATGCCAAAAGCAATTGCAACAAAAGCCAAATTTGACAAATGGGATCTAATTAAACTAAAGAGCTTCTGCACAGCAAAAGAAACTCATCAGAGTGAACAGGCAACCTACAGAATGGGAGAAAATTTTTGCAATCTACCCATCTGACAAAGGTCTAATATCCAGAATTTACAAGAAACTTAAACAAATTTACAAGTAAAAACAACAAACAACCCCATCAAAAAGTGGGTAAAGGATATGAACGGACACTTCTCAAAAGAACATTTATGTGGCCAACGAACATATGAAAAAAAGCACAACATCACTGATCATCAGAGAAATGCAAATCAAAACCACAATGAGATACCATCTCATGCCAGTCAGAATGTTGATTATTAAAAAGTCAGGAAACAATAGATGCTGGCGAGGCTATAGAGAAATAGGAATTCTTTTACACCGTTTGTGGGAATGTAAATTAGTTCAACCACTGTGGAAGACAGTGTGGCAATTCCTCAGGGATACAGAACCAGGAATACCATTTGTCCCAGCAATCCCATTACTAGGCATATACCCAAAGGAATATAAATCATTCTACTATAAAGACACATGCACACTTAGGTTTATTGCAGCACTATTTACAATAGCAAAGACATGGAACCAACCCAAATGCCCATCAATGATAGATTGGATAAATAAAATGTGGTACATCTACATCGTGGAATACTATGCAGCTATAAAAAGGAATGAGATCATGTCCTTTGCAGGGACATGGATGAAGCTGGAAGCCATCATCCTCAACAAACTAACACAGGAACAGAAAATCAAATACCACATGTTCTCACTCATAAGTGGGAGGTGAACAATGAGAACACATGGACACAGGGAGGGGAATAACACACACCAGGGCCTGTTATGGGGTGGGGAGTGAGGAGAGGGAACTTAGAGGATGGGACAATAGATGCAGCAAACCACCATGGCATATGTAGACCTATGTAAAAAACCTGTATGTTCTGCACATGTATCCCCTTTTTATTTAAGAAGAAATTTTTTAAAAAAAAAGGAAAATGGAAAATTGGAAGAGGTAGGAAGTACAAGGAAGGATAAAGATTCTGCTACTCACTTTCTGCTGCACTGGAGAAAGACAGACTTCACCAGGTTTAGCTGAACACCAGACAATTCTGAGCTGCTGTAGAGAGGATTGGATGCTAGGACTCCCCTCAAGGAATTTCATTATAAAAATGGTTTATGAAGCTTCTCCATTCTCTGGAGCCTTGGTAAAGCATTACAGTCAAGCCATACTCTACTTAGTGAAAAACACAGGCTTATCTGCTCCTCCATGTTCTTGGCAATATACAAACCGTCTTCTCAGTAATCTATATCTTCAACATGGACAGATAGTTCTTTCTGTCCTCTCATCCATCTATCAGATGTGAACACTTTATGTAGACTAGAAGAATAAAAAATCAATAAGTGAAATGATTGATTTTGTGAATGTTTACATGCACACAACACATACATACATGCATATAATATGAAAGCATAAAATAAGGTATGTTTATATGTGTGTTTGTAAAGATCATACCAAGCATATCATTCTGGACTCTTTTTCTCAGAACAATGTAAACTGGAAGGGAATTCTGAAAAATTCTTTACATTTGTTTTTGTTTCAAATATAGTGAAATAAATGCCAAATGTAAACACAAAATTAAGTTTCTGTCTGTTTCGGTTGCTGAATTAACTTGAAACATCTGGATGGATAATTATCAAATTTCATGGTATGTTTCTAGTACAGGGCATATAAAAAGCTCACAACTTCTGTTATAGGTTATCCTCACAGGCGCCTCAGAGGAATAAGCAGTCATTTTTCAGAAGACAGAAAATGTGCTACTGAGGTGTGCCTCCTAACCTACAATGAAATCCATATAAATCATGGCATCACAAAAAAGGAAAACTAACAGTGATTCCAACTATAAGCTGCAAACTGAAAGCCTCAATGGCTGATCCTCCAAACTCTGCAGCCAGTTTGTAGTCGAGCTGCTCCTCACGTGGACAACTCTACACATTGTGGTCCAAAGTTTGTGACAACACAAACATACTTATTTAATGATGGTAACTAGTATATTCTCAAGCAAGACCAGTGATTACAGGTAAGTGAATAAAAAATTTAAATTTCAAATTAAGTAGATCGTGTTTTTTATATATACAAGATTTTTTATCTTCCACTGTGCTGTAAAATGTCATTATTTTTTACTTTGAGATGGCTTCTCACTCTGTCACCCAGGTTGGAGTACAGCAGAGGGATCTTGGCTCACTGCACTTTCTGCCTCCCAGGTTCAAGTGACCCTACCATCTCAGCCTCCTGAGTAGTTAGGAATATAGCCATGTGCCACAACACCAGGCTAATTTTTAGATTTTTTGTAGAGACAGAGTTTTGCCATGTAGCCCAGGTCTTGAACTCCTGGACTCAAGCAATCTACCTGCCTTGGCCTCCCAAAGTGCTGGGATTACAGGCATGAGCCACTATGCCTAGAAAAATGTCACTTTTGTCAGATCCTTTTCTTAAGTCATTGAATAACAGTCCTTCTCACTTGCCCTAAAGTTAATGTCTGTTTTGTCCATTTCAGAGAGAATAGATACTACTAGGGAAACACTGATCAAAAGAAGAAAAGAGGGAAGCCCTGGATAAAGATATAGTTTGTGATTCCATGATTGGGAACAAAATAAAAGCACCATCCAACTCCCTACTGGCCTAGGAAGTTATATTTTTGCAATGAAGAAACAAGAGTTTATCGGCTCCCCCAGAATCCTAAACTATTTGTGAAGAGTAATGTAAATTTTCAAGGTAGACATTCTCAAAGTGGCAGCATGTACATGACAAGCAAACTTCTGAAAATTCCTCTTTAAATATGTCTTCCTCTCCAAAAAGTTGCCCACCAGTTGTAGCTGCTTAAAATTACTTTTAATGTCTCCCTTCTTTCAGCACTGCTGTCTCATAAAATACACTGTTGTGAAGTGCACTCCCTCCTTGCCTGTACCTGGTGAGCACACGGGTCTTACATTCAGCTCCTTGAGAAGAGCACTTCTTCTGCTTGGACTGTTTATCTCAGGATCATCAGTCTCCTGATGGCAAACCACTTGTCCCCCCACCCCACCACCACCTACCTTAGAGCCTACTTTTCACAGCCCAAAGTAACGTTTTCTTTGATGACTGTTGAGCTGGGTTGTGAAGAAAATGCTCTTGTTGTACACAGCATTCCTTTTTGCTTCCAATTTTTCAAATTTTTATTATGGTAAGAACACCCAACATGAACTCTATCCTCTTAGCAAATTTTTAAGTGTATTGTATTAGTCCACAATGCTATAAAGAACTCCCTGAAACTGGGTAATTTATGAAGGAAAAAGATTTAATTGACTCACAGTTCTGCATGTCTTGGGAAGCCTCAGGAAACTTACAATCATGGAAGAAGGCAAAGCAGGCACCTTCTTCACAAGGCGGCAGGAGACAGAAAGGGGAAACCACCACTTATAAAACTATCAGATCTCATGAGAACTCACTCGCTATCACAAGAGCAGCATGGGGGAAATCGTCCCTATGATGCAATCACCTCCTACCAGGTCCCTCCCCTGACACATGGGGATTACAATTCGGATTACAATTTGAGATGAGATTTGGATGGGGACATAGGCAAACCATATCATCTACAATGCCCTATTGTTAGCTGTGGGCACAGCGAATGTCTAGGGCTTACTCATCTTGCCTAAGTAAAATTTTAGACACCCCATTCCACCCTGTTGACTAGAAATTCCCACCACCTTTCCCTTCTCCCAGCCCTTGGAAACCACCATTCTGTTGTCTGTTCTATGAATTTGACTATGTTAGATGCCTCATGTTAGTGAAATTGAGGTAAGAGAACAGCAGGACATGTTTTCACAACCCTGCTGATCTAAACAGGATATAGCAAAGAAACCAGCCAAAACCAGCTAGGATTGGGAATTATAATGCATTTGCATAAGACCCTCCCACCAGCACCATGACAGTTAAAAATGCCATGGCAAAAACCCAGAATTTACCTTATATAGTTCCTGGAACTCTCCGCTGCCCTCCCACTACAGTTTGTGAATAACCTGACCTTCAATTAGCATATAATTAAGAGTGGGTCTAAGAAGTATAACTAGCTAAAATTCATAAGGGCTACTCTGGACCACTCTGCCTGTGGGATGGCCCTGCTCTGTCTATGGCACAGCCATTTTGGTATACATTGTTGCTCTAATAAACTTGCCTTCTTTCACTGTCAGCTCACTCTTGAATTCTTTCTTGAGCAAAGCCAAGACCTCTCCCTAGCTGAGCCACAATTTTGGGGTTTGCCTGCATCATCCTGGCAATTATGAAGGGGCAAAGTGATGAACAACATGAACAAGACAAATGAGATAAGGGGCTCAGGATAGATTGAAGCTGTGGAGCTGTAACACTATAAAGCTGTAACTCTATAGGGCTCCTAATGCTGTAAAACTGTACATGAGCCAAAGGCTCTTTTCAGAGTCATCATTATTCCTGATGACTAAAAAGCCAAAGGAACCTGAAGGAAACCTTCACCCAGACCCCAAATTAAGACCAATCAACAGCATATCACTTCCTTGGACCAGTGAGTGTTCCCTTTGTTGTCCCTCGATATTGACTTTTTGGGGTGAACCAGAAAATCAGAATGGAGCCTCTGGCTTGGGAGTTCATTTTTCCCTGTTGTTTGGGTGGCCCTGACAGGAGCATGCCTGGCATGTCCTTGTTGTCCTTTCCCTTGGACCTTTCTTTTCTTTTTAGTTTCTAACGACTGGCCGTTTCACTCTCAACACTTTTTTGTTGTCGTATTTGTGGTCTTTGCTCAGACTATTTGGGCAATTGTTTATTTTAAGAGGTCCCACATTGTCCTAACTTTGGGAGAGTTGCTTTGTTCTGCGACCACAATTGTGTTAGGTTTTATGCCTTTAGGGCTCACTGTTGGCTGCCTTGCAGATGCTGCCAGGTTTTCAGCACTTGGAGAGGGGACCCTCATCCCTCATTGGCCAATGCCCAGATGCTCCACGTTTTTCAGCATTTGGTGCCCTGTTTGCATTGTTTGTCTTTGTCACACTGCCCATTTTCGGCAACCTCTTTCGTTGCTATTTGTGGAATTCACAATATGAGAAAACTGTCATCCTATTTTCACCTCTCCTTCTATACTTTGCTGATAAAAACACCTATTTTGTCATATTCCATTTGCTAATGAATGCAATCATCACTCTACTGCCCGCTCATATCTCATAATTCACTTTTGCCATGCCCTACTAAATGTACTTACACCCTCTTTTCAGAAATTGGTAATGATTACCCTCCTGACTTTTCTTGAGGAAAAGGGAGGTGGGAATCTAAAAGGAAAAATAACTGGGCTCTTGCTAGACTTAGAAAAACTTCTGTGTCTAATATAGATCCTTGTTAGACATGGTGACAATGGCAAACAATTCAAAAGACTTACCACTAGGGTGCCTTTTGGGCAATTGGAACAAATTCAAATTACATGGCTTAAAAAGAAAGAACTCATTTTCTATTGCAACACTGTTTAGATGCAATACAAATTGGGAAATGAAGAAATTTGTCCTAAAAATGGTTTCTTACGTTATAATACTATTTTACAAATATATTTATTCTGTAAAAAGAAGGAAAATGGGGAGAAGTCCCTCATATGTAGGTTTTTATGGTCTTTTACTAGGATCCTGACTTAAGGGACGACTGTGGGATGTTTACCATGTCCACTGACTTAACTTGCATGACTTGCAAATATTATTGTCCACCTGCTGTACTGTAGAGGAAAAACAAAGGATTCTGGGTACTACCCATGGATATTCAGATGGCCATGCCACTTACTGTGTGGGAGGAGATCAAGTTCCAGATCTAAACCTTGAGCAGGATTATCAGAGAAGTACCCAAGATTTTGAATACAGAAATCACCTGTAATTTCTTTAATAGGAGTATGAAAAGCTGTGTCGTTTAGCCAGTTAATTATGACAAGCTTAGAGAAGCAATTCAGGAGAAGGATGAAAATTCCACTCTGTTTCAGGACAATTTGGTTGATACACTCAGGAAATATACTAATGCAAACCCAGACTCCTTGGAAAGACAAGCTCTCCTGGGTATACATTTTATCACTCAATCTGCCACTCACATTAGGAGGAAGCTACAAAAGGCAGAATGGGACTTCAAACCCCCATAAGCCCACTCTTAAACATGGCCTTAGGTGTTTACAACAATAGGAACAGGATGGAGGAGGTGGAGAAAAACCAAAAGAAATAGCCGAAAAACACAATTGTTAGTGGTGTCCTTAAGCCGCATGCCACCTCAAGGTTACCCAGCCTGAGGAAGTGTCTTGAGAGTGGTGTCTGGGATGTCCAGACAATAGCCCACGACTCGTCATCCCCTGGGTCATAATCACTGTGCCTTCTTTAAGCAAGAGGCCCATTGGAAAAGGGACTGCCCCAGATTCCAAAGGGACTTTTGCCCATTCAAATCCTTAATTGCTGAGAGAACAGAAGACTGACAGGGCCCAAATTTCCCCACGGCTCCCACTAGACACCTTCCATCTCCATAGCATAGTCTCAGGTAACCCTTGATGTGGCAGGTCAGAATACTGAGTCCTTACTAGATATGGAAACAGGCTTCTCGGTTCTGACAAATTTCTCAGGGCCACTATCTTCCCACTGTTGTAGCATTAAGGAGATTGATGATGGAGGTGATTCACTCACCCTCTTGGTTGTACCATGGGAAACCATACATTTTTTCAGAAGTTCTTGCTTATGCCTGAATGCCCTATTCCTTACTGGGAAGAGACTTAACTTTCCCAATTACAGACCACAGTTCAATTTGGAGAGCCTAATAAAAAGGTAATAGGCCAGGAAGTGATACTACTTCTAGCTCTAAGTGCTTGCCCTAATAAAGATAAAGAAAAGACTTCCTTCACACTACATAGTACTTCTCAAGGAGACTCCTGTGTTTGGGATATAGAAGTTCCTAGTACAGCTGTTAATGTACCCGCAGTTCAGGTTACTTTGAAACCCAATGTTAGTTACCCATGGAAAAAACAATAGCCTTTGAGACCCGAAGCACAATGGGTCATACAGGCCCTGGGAGTGAAGTTTCTGAAGTACAGCCTGTTACAACCCTGTCAGTCCCCATGTAACACTCCCATCATGCCTGTACAGAAACCAAATGAGAAATATAGATTTGTTCAGGATCTGAGGACAGTTAACCCCTAGAAAACTTAAAACTGTTGTTTGGCAAACAGACAGATAAGTAACTTACTACCAATGCATAAATAATATATAAACAAGCTACTGGTTACATAGGTATAACCAGAGAACTGACCCCAATTATATCTGGTCAACTATAAAAATGCCCTCCCGAGCTTCACATGGTTTTTACCTTTCCTACGACCTTCATTAGTTATCCTGTTACTACTAATCTTTGGCCTTTGCTTGTTTAACCTCCTTGTAGAGTTTGTGTCTTCTGGATTAAAGAATCTCATGTGAAAACAATGCTGGCACAAGGCTTCAACCTATCCCATTCTCTGACCTGGAAAATAAAGACATCATTTCTTTGAGCCCCTTAGATCAGGATTTTTTACTCCTCCAATGCTAAGCATTGGAGATTTTTTACTCCTCCAATGCTAAGCAGGGCCTATACCCATAAAACCAGCAGGAAGAAGCTATGGAATATAGACCTCCACCTTTTTACAACCCCTTATGATTAAGGATGAGTATATAATCTCCAAAGGGGGAATGAGGTAGGAGATAGATCAGCAAGACTTGTTTTTGAGACCCTGCTGATGTAAACAAGATGTAACAAAGAAACCAGCCAAAACCAACTAGGACCAGGAATTATAATGCATTTGCTTAAGACACTCCCGCCAGCACCATGGCAGTTTTAAAATGCCATGGCAACAACATGGAAATTACCCTATATGGTTCCTAGAACTCTCTGCCCCTTTTCCAGGAACTTTTTGAATAACCTACCCTTCAATTGGCTTATAACTAAGAGTGGACGTAAATATAGGTAGCTCGCAATCAATTCACAAGTGCTACTCTGGACCACTCTGCCTCTGAGATAGTCCTGGTATATCTCTGGGTCAGCCATTTTGCTGTACACTGTTGCTATAATAAACTTGCTTTCTCACTGTCAACTTGAGAGGTGAAGCTAGCTGGACTTCTAGGTCATTCTTAAAGTCAGCGAGACCACGAACCCACCAGAAGAAACCAACTCTGGACACAAACTCACTCTTGAATTCTTTCCTGAGCAAAGCCAAGCGTCCTCCCAAGCTGAGCCCCAATTTTGGGGTTCACCTGCATCAAAATTATACAGTATTTGCCTTTCTGTGTCAGGTGTATTTCACTTAGCACAATAGTCTCAAGGTTCATCCATTTTGCCGCATGTTTCTTCTTTTCTAAGGCTAATTTCAAATATCTTGCTATAAAAATGATAGGTAAGAAAGGTGATTCATATGTTAATTGGCTTGCTTTAATCATGCCATATTGTAAGCACATGCCAAAATATCACATTGTACTCCATAAATGTTCATAGTCATGACTCATCAATCAAAAATAAAAATAATGTATTTTTTTTAAAAAATGAAGCTTCTTTAGGCATGATATTAAGTTTTGATATTCTTTATAAAATAAACATAGAAATGTAACCTTATTCTTACACTAATAAATTTGCTGCATTTTAATAATAGTAAAGATTAGAGTATATTTAGAATACCTTCTGTAAAACCTTGCATTAGAAAAAAAAATTCCTGAGTTTTTAGACAATGAACTTTGTTATTCTTTCTACCTATAAACGCTACTTTTGGAGCATGTTGATTCTGGGTACCACTGCAAAGCAAGCTATCCTCAGTAACCCTCTACCTCCAGTTTTACCACATCTCTGTCCTTATCATGGTGCCTCTTTCCCCTGGATTCCCTAAGATATTTACAAGCTTCCTTTTAAACTAAGATTCCTTCCTTTGAAGCTATACCTAATCCCCTCCTGGAGCCCTACCATATTCTAGATATTTGTTTTATTGTTTTCTTTTTTCAAAATGCCTAGGTTGTCCCAACACTTGAAATTGATGTAATAAATTGTGAATAGCTAACAATAGATTAATACTCCTATAGATATTTGAATTTTAATAAAAAAACCTCTGCATATACAGTTCAATTGAAAGACATGTGGCTCTAATAGCGGTATTTCTGCCATCATGGCTGACTTCTTGGAAAGATATTACTGACTGATAATCTGGGGAACCATGCAGCTGATCGTCTTAGCAACTACTGCAGTAGGTCCCTCCTTGAAGTTGTATTCTTTTAACTCAATCTAAACTTTGATAGAAATCTTGAAAGAATTTGCTTTTAAAGGATATTGGTGGGATTCCCCCCATCCCTGGTTTTGAGATCATAAATCTAAGAGCTTGAAGGCAACTTCAAAGTCACCTACTCCAGCCCTTTAAATTTATATCTGTGGAACTTGAGACCCAGATACTTTAAATGACTTACGCATGGCCCAGAAATTTATTTATTTATTTATTTATTTATTTTTTCTAAAATGGACTCTAGCCCTCTCACCCAGGCTGGGGTGCAGTGATGCGATCCTGGCTCACTCCAACTTCCACTTCCCGGGTTCAAGCGATTCTCCTGCCTCAGCCTCCAGATTCGCTGGGATTACAGGCACCCATCATCATGCCTGGTTAATTTTTGTATTTTTAGTAGAGACGGGGTTTCACCATGTTGGCCAGGTTGGTCTTGAACTCCTGCCCTCACGTGCTCCTCCCGCCTCAGCCTCCCAAACTGCTGGGATTACAGACATGAGCAACAGCACCCGGCCAAAATTTCTTAATAAGATGCTCCTTAAACTCCTAGTCTCTCTTCCATGTGTTTCTTATATAGAGAAAGAATATAAAACATGTAGTTTAAATACAGAGTTTAAGCAATACCACCTTAGTTGCTAATGGAGTTGCAAATGCTTTTATCTCTGAAAAATTGGTTGCTGACTAACAAGTCATCTATGGGTTACAGCTTCAGTACTGGCCTGGGTTGGGTTGTCATGGGCATGGAGACATGCCATCATTCAGCATTGTTTTAGGCTATACGATGAAGAAGATATTTCAATAAAAATTTGAATTTTAAACAGAGTCAACATCCTGAGCTCTCTCAGCCACCAAGAAATACAGGTAATGAGAAACCGAGGTTAAGTTCCTAGAGAGTGAAGAGGACATTGAAGGTTAGGTCAGAACTGGGACCAAGAACCTACGAATTCCCTTGACACAAAGAATGGCAGTGAAAACCTCATAAAAGTGAGTAAACAGGGCCCAAGACTATTTATTTTTCCTGATGTGCAAAAAATAGAGTATTTCTAATATGTAAATACAATTCTGAATTATTTAGGCTATACCTTGTTAACTTAGAGCATACCACACAATTAATAATGAGGTCATGGTCACAAGTATATTCTTTTGAGGACAAGTTTAGTGTCATTCTGTTTGCAACTCTTAGGGAGCTAGACTAGCTTTCTACTACTGGAAAAACACTTGAGACTGTGCTCCCTGTTGGAATAAACAAGATAATCTACATGTTGATATGGGATACAATTTTTTTCTGAATAAATTATTTAATTTATAATCAAACTCATATGTATAGGATGATTTAGTTTCACTTAAATTTAGACACTTAACCTATTGCATAATGTAAATTATGTGCAATAATTAAAAGAAACAAATGAAATTATAGTTTTTAAAACTGTAGTAGGACTAAACAAATATGTAGGTATTTAATAACATTATATTTCTTCATATGCTAGGGTCACCATAAAACGCTTATTCAACTCATCAACAATGCAATCAAGATTGATTGACATTGCAACTGAATTGAGCAAGTGTTTTAGTTCTCCTTTTAAATGGCCTAAATCAGTTGCTTAAGAAGGAAGAAGAGAAAGGAGAAGAGAATCAAAATGAGAAAGAGGAGTGCAAAGGGGGAAAGAGAGATGGGTCACAAATACATTTGTTTACATTTTCTTCTATTAATTTCAGTGTTAGTTTACGCTTACCCATAGTTTAACCTAAAGTCTATTTAATATGAAGTCCACTTCTGTTATAATGTTAGGTAGAAAACTAGTGATGGTTAGTGAACAATCTCCCCATCAACATCTAGTAAAGTCTCCTGCTTTAATTTTTTGTTAGCTATTCAGGCGCCTTACATTTTCTATATGCATTTTATTACAGTTATCAAATTTCACAAAAAAATACCAAAATATCTAAAAATAAATTTTCTAAACATTGACATCATTATAAAATTAATTGGACCATCCAAGATCATTACATGCCTCTCCATTTATTCAGACCATTGTCTGTGTCCTTTATTATAGTTTAAAGATTTCCTTGGGCACTGTTAAGGCATTCCTGTGGTTTGCTTTACACAAATATTTAGGCTTTAATATTTTAATATGGAAATATATTATTGTCACCTTTAAATTGCTTTCCAAACTCCTGTGCACTGTCAGTATAATTATTAATCCAAATTTGGGATATTCTTAGAATAATTAGTATAAGGCCTTACTTACTATATAAAGCTGAGCCCAAAATCTGCATAGGACAGCAGCCCAACTCATGGGACATAAACTCACCATATCTTATAGACTCCACTGAGACAATTAGTTTGCATTGGATTAGAGGGTTGCCACAAATCCCTGGTTTGAATGGATATATTGTTGTCAAATGAGGAGCAGATAGTTCCTGTTAAAATTAGCATAATAAAAGCCAGCATGCATCTGGACAACTAATGGAAAGATGGCTAAATATAGGTTTAGATTGGAGAAAACATACATATAAATGTATTAGAAAATATACAAATAAATATAACCAAAATTTAAATCTAGTCAGAGAATTTAAAGGCAGGTGCTTATATGAGCTATATTTGACACTTTCATACTTTTTGAAGTAAACTGACAAAAATTGTCTGTTATTTGTAATCAGAAGTAAAGATATAAGGATACTTAACAAAAATCAGTGCTACTGAATCTCCAAGTCAGTAAATCCCAAATGAGTGGGCCACAAATTTCAGTATGCCTGGTATTACGAGGTAAGCAAAATTGGTGATTACTGAATTTCTTAAAATAAAATAAAACAATAAACTTTAAAAGAAATAATAGGCATGTGCTTCATAAGGCAAAAAAAAAGTAATTACAAAGATGTTAAGCTTGAAATCTCCAGAATTCTAAAATTCTTTCAATCTCTTTGCCTGCATTATTTTCTCATGCCTCATTTCTCCTTCATTTAGTTTTCTAATTAACTCCCACTTCCTTATCATATATCAGTTCAAATTTAACTCCAACCGGGAATCCTTATTAGAAACTGTTACTTGATAGCCAAGCCTCAATTAATATTTTCTCAATAAATATATAAATAAATGCCCAGAAAGAGAAAGCTAAGGAACTGACTCATATCTTTCCTTTCCCCCCTTTCTTTCTATATCTCCCTTATCAATCTTTGAATCAAATTATCTGTTGTTATG
Source organism: Pongo abelii (assembly GCF_028885655.2). NCBI lineage: Eukaryota > Metazoa > Chordata > Mammalia > Primates > Hominidae > Pongo > Pongo abelii. The sequence continues at coordinate 123,721,179 of NC_071991.2, forward strand.
ATATCTCATTCAGGTGATACCAAGTTTATTGTACAAAACTGACTACATTGATCATTGATACCGTTTTAAAACCTCATTATGAAGCCTGGAAAATTGTGGATGCAATACACCATTCATGTATTAAAGGCATATTAAAAGTCAGAAGAAAGTAATCCGTATATCAAGATGAGAAAAATGCATAGGAAGCTGAAGATAAGCATGGTAAACTGATAATCATACTTCAGTTGATTATTTGCCAATCTAAATTAAAAGTAGCTTTGGTTTTAACAATCATTAAGGGAAAGAAGACAAATCTTTAGTCTTATTCAAGTTGAGAAGTGGGATGTATTGCTCCCATAAGGCCTGGATTCTCAACTGGAATAACCTCAAGAAAGGGGTAGACTGGAAAGAAAGAAAGAAACCTTTAAAATATCTGCTACTCAGGAAAGAGAAACTTTTTATATGAAATTTGGAGAGAAGAGTTTACCCTGAGAATTCTTAATCATCTGGCCTTAATTAAGGTTCAGGGTGTACACTTACAACAAAAGTACAGCCCACCAACCACCAAAAACAACAATAAAACACAACAGAAATCATAAAACATTTGAAATAAAAGGAATTTCATTAAGATGAAAGGCAATAAAGAGTATAATACCAAATAGCAAACATCACTTTTTTTGTTTTTTTTTTTTGAGGCAGAGTCTCCCTCTGTCACCCAAGCTGGAGTGTAGTGGGGTGATCTCGGCTCACTGCAACCTCTGCCTTCCGGGCTCAAGTGATTCTCCTGCCTCAGCCTCCCGAGTACCTGAGACTACAGGCACGTGCCACCATGCCCGACTAATTTCTGTATTTTAAGTAGAGACAGGGTTTCATTATGTTGGCCAGGCTGGTCTCAAACTCCTCACCTCGTGATCTGCCCTCCTTGGCCTCCCAAAGTGCTGGGATTACTGGCGTGAGCCACCACTCCTGGCCAGCAAACATCACTTTTAGGGGTCAAAAATTTGAACTGAAATTTCTAGAGAATGTTAAGGATGTTCACTATTATTACTTCCATCTGACATTGTACTGGTGGTTTTAGCAGTTTAGTATGAAAAGAAAATGCAAAGAATTGTAAGTTTTAAATAAATAGAGATATATTTACTCATATAGGTAAACTCATTATTGAAAAAAATTGTTCAAATTAATCTATAAATTATATTTAATCGCAACAAAAATTCTGATAGTCTGTTTTCTGGAAGTTAACAAATGAATCCTAAATTTTCGTCGGTGCTTCATAAGACCAACAATCACCAAAGCCATTTTGAATAAATGAAACAAAATATTAATACTGTACAACCAGATATCAAAACTTACATATACTTGTTGTGAATGTAGTGTAGATTTGATAAAAACAAAGATATGCTGTACATTAGACAAAATAGAAACCTTAAGAAAAGAATTATATTAATAGGTAAACTTGATATATGATAGGAGTGACATTGCATTAATGGGGAAAGAACAAACTACTAGATGGATTTTCATGTCTAAACTTTTTAAATTGAATCACTATTTCCTAAAATATGCAAAAATTAATTCCAAGTAGATTAAAGCATAATTTGGTCTTATTTAGAAAATATGAATAATGTGTCTGTTAGCACCCCAAAACACTCTTATACATTTTGTATTTGACAGAATATTTTACATAATTTTATATGGTTTGATGTACAAAAATATTTATGTTTTTGTAATAATCAAAAAAAGAAATAATATCTCATATATCCATGAACAGAAAACTGGACAAATAAAAATGTGATCTTTTTCAATGAAAAAAAATTCGGAGCTACATGTAACATAATGTCATAAATGTAGAAATAATAAAAAAGTAAAACAAATTGGGGGAAGAAAAATAATAGAGTAAAATGCAATTTATGTAAAATTTAAAAAGCTATGACACATGCAGTATATTTGGAGAAGGAGTTAATATACGTGCATGTATGCATGAGAAATGTAAACAGCAACATCAGAATAAAACAGTCATTATTGCTGTTCGCCAACATTTCTGGTTCTTACACCATCTAAAAACATGTAGGTCTGTGCTATTTCATGCTCTTTGGGTAAACAGGACCATTAGGCTGTTACTGAAAATAACATCATTGACTTTGTATATAACTGTATATAACAGTCTTTCGTGGAGACTGTTGAAGTTTAAATGATGGTTGCCTTGTTGTTCTGGGTCCCTAAATGCCTCGGTAGGCATGGACCTTTAGCACAAGTGAAACAAAACTGCTGTTGTTTTACATGACTGTGGTATGAAGAATAGTTTACTATCTAGCCTATTCTGACTGATACACAGGTATGGTTAACTCTGATGTGACTATAGAGAAGTAGACAGTGGGATTCAACTACAGTTTCAATGTTTTATTACTTCAATGAATTATGCTTAAGTTTCCCTTATTTTTCCCAAGTATATTTGGCTTGATTAAAATATTTATAGTAAAATAGCAACATGAAATATTCAATAGTTCTACCTTTTAAAAAAGTTAATAAGAGGTGGGTTGTGTTGTGTTTTTGGTAATGAAATAATGTATATGGTTTTGGAATTAACATTTCTGACATACTTTAGAACTTAGTTTTACTTTTTCCTGTTTCCTATTTTCTTTTCTCTCTCATTCAATGCCTTACCTCCATCACCGCACTACCTCCTGGACACAAGAGAATTCAGAGTAAGCTTTGTTGCACACCGTGAGGCAGCACATTGTTCTACAGCTTTTTGTCCAGGAATACATGTAGGTAGATGACAAAATTGGAGCCCACACAATTTTAAAAATAGCAATAAAAATGCTTCCAAAGTAAATAATGATGATGATGATGATGATTCATAAACCATACCTAACTAAAAGAAATTGCAAATGATAAATTTTGTGTACCTCAGAGAGACCCTCCGGAGGTATTAGTCCTATTCCAGCATTATATTACCCAACCATTTTCTTTGTGGTGAGTAGAAATAAGGCCAGTTTAAATTTTGTTAAGAAATAACAAAAGCAGAGAAAGTTTGTGAATAACATAACTATATATAAGAAAATGGATAGATTTCAAAAGCCAAAATTGTTTTCAGTCATGAAACACATTCTCTCACTCAGTAGAACACAGCTGAAACAATGTTAATTATGTGCTTTCTACCTATAATACTTCAATGCACTTTTACAATATTATATTTTTGTGGTACCTGAACTAAATAAATAATAGAATGTTAACTCCCTATGGTAAAATAAGAAAGAAATCCATGTAATAACCCTCTTCAAGAAGAAAGAAGTGAAAGCAGTTATATGATCCATTAATAAATCATATTTATTAGTCCTCAGGAGGGAATTTTCTTTAAAAATCAATGCATTCTTCCAAATAGACATAATCATCTAGAAATTAGGTATATTTTTCATGAAAGGATTTGCCATAGGAAGTTTTACCATAATGTAGTACAATTAAGTAATACTACTGATTAATCTGTGCTTTAACACTATCACTTACTTGCTATAAAATCTTAGGCAATTATCTTTTTACACTCAGAGAAGACAATAATTCATTCAGGTATGATAATGACTAAATAGGTCATACTAATTACTTGTCATAGAAACTGGCACATAAGAAGTGTTTAACAAATGACATCAAATTTGTTATCATCATCATAACTGACCTTGTAACTTATATGTTACTATCACTGGTTTACATTCAAGGAAATTGAGGCTCTGAGAAGTTAATTAACTGGTCCAATTTTGTACAGATAAAATACTAGATTTTCCAAAATCATCTATATCCTTGTAGAGCCAGATTATTAGTTTGTAGTTTGAATATGCATTTATAATTATTGGTAGTACTTTTTGAGGAAGAAATGCAAGCTAAAATATATGCAAATGAGTGCAATAAGTACTATTTTCTGAGAAACATCTGTGGCCATATTATCCCAAACATTGGTTGGAAATACATTTTATTTTAATTTATCAAAACAAGAAAAGATGGAATTATTAATTCTCAATTTCCTCAAGTCTCAACTATCAGTTTCCTTACATGAAAACTATAAGTAACTGGATACCAGGAAAAAGAAAAAGAGACCTTCAATTTAATGATCGATATGTACCATAAATTAAACCTCATTCAAGAACCTGAATGCACAAATGCACCTTTTGTGCTATATGTGTTGGTCCATTTATTTTTTAAATCCAATAACAATATAACAATATACTAAGTGAAGGGAAGTCTACAAGCCCCTAAACATACAGCAACTCTGTTCTTACCTTGGAAGTACTCATCTTCTGAATTAGGGGGATGATACTGAACCAGAAATCACAATAGACTCAGTAGCCCTGTGATAGAGGTAAACAATGGGTTCAAATTCCTTTATGAGGAGAATGTTTAAATAATTGGTGTAGGTATCTTTGGACAAAAATAATATTATATATAAAGACATGAGAAGAGAAATCAAATGATGTTTTCAGAGGAGGCAAAAACAAATGGTTGAGAGTGAGCTGGATACTAGGTATGCGGAATTATGGTGAAAGCTAAGTTAAAAGATGTTCATAAATCCCACATCAGGTAGGCCTCATATTTAAGGCCATGGAGTAAAAAAGTTTAAGATGGAAAGTAACATGCTTAGATTTACATTTGTAAAATCACTATGGCAACAGCCTGTAGTATAGTGAACCTGAATACCTCTTTCCAATTACCCATGCAGCCTTTTATTCATCCACACATACGAGTATTCAAAACCTGTTTTGTTCACCCACTACATGTGAGGCAATGTGACACATTATGGAAGTACAGAGAACAAAATAAGCATTCATTTTCTCTGTTCCTCCTCCTCTCCTTTCTCTCCACACTTCCCTCCCTGTCACAGGGTTTATTGAAAAATATCACAGACGGGTGGTAAACAAAAACAGATAATAAAATAACCTGGTATAAAAATATAAGAAAGCATGTAATTCTGATCATTTAAAATAAATCTCAAATAAATGATTTAATAAATAAATGAAATAAACGATTGCAGAAGCATGAATAGACTGGAGAACTATTTAGGAGGTAGAATTTACAGGACGCGGAAATGATTGAAAATAAGGGGTGGAGGAAAGAAAACTTTAAAATAATTCCAGGGTTTCAACTCTGACATTTTGATGAAGCCAAGTTATTGGCCTGTTTTATTCATTTACTGAATAGACTATATCAAATTATTTGGGACAATGGAAGGAAACCATTCTGAGTTATTTATTTACAGTTAGTCTTCCACACATTTGACAGGGTTGAAATCATTAACTCATACTGTTACCAATGCTTACACAGATATATTTGGAGAGTAGATGGATGAATTTGAGGTCTTTGTAGTAACTCTCACTGGCTCACACTCCCCTTTGGTACAATAGATCCAGCACACAGCATGCAAGTCTGAGATTACTGCTAGCCCTGGCCCAAGGTGACAAAACCAGACAATTATGTCAGGGTCAATTATGTTTGTGATGAGAAGGGTGGAGAATGGAAGTTATAGAGTATTTGAGAGCATTAGCTAGGTGAAGGAAGTAACTTCAGTAGAGGCCCAGAACATGATTTGTGCACACAACCATCTATGCAAGTGCAGGGTTATGTGGAAGGCATTTCTTCTTACATGGACATAGCCTGGAAACCTCATGCTCCTATGTGTTAATAAGTATTTAAGATACAAATGACACATTCCTAAATGTGGCACCCTTCTGCAGTGTACATATCCAACACTCTTAGGAGGAACCAGATACAACTGTCTGCTTCTCAACCTCCCTTCTCAAAATTTACACTGTAATTTTTTTCTTCAGAAAAGTGATTTTTACTCAGCCTATAAAAACCTTTAACAACTCAAATTTTGGACAAAATTATTTTTCTTTTTCTTTTTAAATAACTGTGGCTTTTGTACTAACCACTAAAATCAAAGCCAAAGAATCATAGATATGCTGTTTCGGAGCCTTCCTTTCCATTTATATTCACTTTTCCCCTCTCCTCCACACTACATTGAATAAAGTGCATATGGTTTACCACGTTGATATCTGTGCTGAGGCAATAGAAAGAGGGGAATGAAAAGGTATTTAGGATCCTGTTACAGGGCATTAATTCCACTATGAGTGGTGTATTAGTTTATTCTCACACTGCTACAAAGAATATCCTGAGACTGGGTGATTTATAAAGAAAAAAGGTTTAACTGACTCACAGTTCTGCATGGGTGAGGAGGCCTCAGGAAACTTAGAATCATGGTGAAAGGCAAAGGGGAAGCCACACACATCTTACATGGTGGCAGGAGGAGGAGGGAACCTGCCACATGCTTTTTAAGCATCAGATCTCATGAAAACTCACTCACTATCATGAGAATAGCATGGGAGAAAAGACCACTATGATCCAATCACCTCTCACCAAGTCTTTCCACAACATGTGGAGATTACAATTTGATATGAGATTTGGGTGGGGACACAGAGCCAAACCATATAATTCCTCCCCTGGTCCCTCCAAAATCTCATGCCCTTTTCACATTTCAACACCAATCATGCTTTCCCAACAGTCCCCCAAGGTCTCAACTCATTTCAATTTTAACCCAAAAGTCCAAGTCCAAAATCTCATCTGAGACCCGCCAAGTTTCTTCTGCCTATGAACCTGTAAAATAATAAACAAGTTAGTTACTTCCAAGATACAAAGGGGATACAGGCATTGGGTAAATCTTCCCATTCTGAATGGAAGAAATTGGACAAAACAAAGAGGCTGCAGGTCCCACTCAAGTCCAAAACCCTGCAGGGCGGTCATTAAATCATAAAGGTCCAAAATCTCCTTTGACTCCATGTCTCACATCCAGGGAATTCTGATGCAAGGGGTGGGCCCCCACACCCTTAGGAAGTTCCACCCTTGTGGCTCTGCTGGGTACTGCTCCCACAGCTGCTTTCATGGGCTGGCATTGAGTGCCCGCAACTTTTCCAGGCACATGGTGCAAGCTGTTGGTGGATCTACCTTTCTGGGGTCTGGAGGATGGAGGCCCTCTTCTCACAGCTCCAATAGGCACTGCCCATGTGGGATTCTGTGTGGGGGCTACAATCCCACATTTCCTTCAGCACTGCACTAGTAGAGGTTCTCCATGAGGGCTCTACCCCTGCAGCAAACTTCTGTCTGGACATTCAGGCATTTCTACACATCCTCTGAAATCTAGGTGGAGGCTCCCATACTCTTGTCTTCTGTGCAAACACAGGCCCAACACCAAGTGGAAGCCACCAAGGCTTCGGGCTTGCACCTTCTGAACCCATTGTTCAAGCTGTACCTTGGCTACTTTTAGCCATGCCTAGAGCTGGAGTGGCTGGGACACAAGGTACCAGGTCCCAAGGCTGCACAGAGCAGTAGGGCCCTGGGCCTGTGCCAAAAAATCATTTTTCCCTCCTAGGCCACCCTGTCTCTGATGGGAAGGGCTGCTATAAAGATCTCTGAAATGCTCCTGAGGCATGTTCCCCATTGTTTGGCTATTAACATTCAGCTTCTCTTTACTTATGCTAATTTCTGCAGCCAGCAGCTTGAATTTCTCCTCAGAAAATGAGTTTTGCTTTCCTATGACATGGTCAGTCTGAAAATTTTCCAAATTTTTATGCTCTGCTTCCCTTTTAAACTTAAGTTCCAACTCCAGACTATCTGTTTGTGAATACATATGACTGTACACTGTTAGGAACAGCCAGGTCACATCTTGAACACTTGCTGCTTAGGAATTTCTTCTGCCAGATACTGTAAATCATCTCTCTCAAGTTCAAAGTTCCACAGATCTCTAGGGCAGGGGCAAAATGCTGCCAGTCTCTTTGCTAAAGCATAAGAAGGGTGATCTTTACTCCAGTTCCCAATAAGTTTCTCATCTCCATCTGAGAACACCTCATCCTAGACTTCATTGTCCATATCACTATCAGCATTTTAGTCAAAACCATTCAACAAGTCTCTAGGAGGTTCCAAACTTTCCCATGTCTTCTTGTCTTCTTCTGAGCCCTCCAAACTATTCTAACCTCTGCCCAATACCCAGTTCCAAAGTCACTGCTACATTTTCAGGTATCTTTATAGCAGTACCCCCTTTCCCTGTTACAAGTTTTCTGTATTAGTCTGTTCTCACACTGCTATAAAGAATGCCTTGAGACTGGGTAATTTATAAAGAAAAGAAGCTTATTTGACTCAGTTCTGCATGGCTGGGGAGGCCTCAGGAAACTTACAATCATGGCAGAAGGCAAAGGGGAAGCAAGGCACATCTTACATGGTGGCAGGAGGAAGAGGAACTGCTACACACTTTTAAACCATCAGATCTCATGAGAACTCACTATCAAGAGAAGAGCCTGGGGAAAACCACCCCTATGACCCAATCACCTCTCCCACCAGGTCCCTCTCCCAATACTTGGGGATTATAATTTGATGAGATTTGGGTAGGGACACAGAGCCAAACCATATCAAATGGTATATGCTGATCTGGAACATATTGCATATTTATCAAAATCTTCTTGCTTCCCCTTTACCTCCTTTTTTCTATCACTCCTTGTCTTCTACAAAGCCCTAAATAGGGGACTGTCATCAGGAAGCCAAGTGAGACCACTATAGCTCACATGCATTGGTACCTCATATGTTGGGGGATTTATTAACTCAACCCTCCTCTCAATGAAGAGTAAACAGCCAGCTGTCTCTCAATTCCTTAGCATGTTGACATTCAAAAGGACAACTTGTTACAGCAGCAGCAGCACAGCATTTCAGAGTTTAGCTATCATTTCTGAGAAAAAGATTATGACAGAAATGCCCAACAAAAAGGTAAGACAGTACCCAGTTTTTCAACTTGCAAAATAGAGGAAAGTTTGTTGAGAAACTAGTTGATTTCTTAGCCTAAGTGAGGGGTAGAAATGAACAATGATTATAGATACAAATATAAATAGAAAATGTAACCTTTATAAATGCATGAATTAATCCTCTCTGATAATTAATACCCAAATGTAACTGGTAAATGAATTTGAGAACTGATTGCCTAAATAGAATTTTGAAAGTAATTAATTTATGCTTTCTACAGAAATGTTTTCTTTTTTAAAAAATTTCAACTTTAATTTCAGATACAGAAATTACATGTGCAGATTTGTTACATGGGAATATTGCATGATGCTGAGGTTTGGAGTACAGATACCATCACCCCGTTAGTAAGCATAGTACCTGATAGGTAATTTTTAAACCCAGCTTCCACCTCTACTTTCTAGTAGTCCACAGTGTCTATTTTTCCTGTATTTATATCCATCTCCACTATGTTCAGCTCTCACTTATAAGTAAGAACATGTGATATTTTGTTTTCTGTTCTTCCATTAATTTGCTTAGGATTGTGACCACCAGTTCCACTGATGTTGCATCGAATTTCATTCTTTTTTATGACCGCATGGTATTACATTGTGTATATGTACCATATTTTATTTATCCGCTCTACCGTTGACAGGCACCTGGGTTGATTCAAATAGCATAGAGATTAACATATGAGCGTATGTGTCTTTTTGGTAGAGTGACTCATTTTTGGGAGGGTATGTTCTCAGCATTGTGACTGCAGTGTCAAATAGTAGCTCTAGTTTCTGTTCTTTGAGGAATTGCCAGGCTGCTTTCCGCAATGGCTGTACTAATGTACATTCCCACCAACAATGTATAAGCATTCCCATTTCTTGGCAGCCTCACCAGCATCTATTGTTTTTGACTTTTTCTTTATGCAGGTTTAGTGTATCACATTTCTACTTCTATAACCTGCTTAATAAGCAGCCAAAGATAATCAAATTCCATAAAGCAAGGTGACCCAAATACCAATAAAGTCAGAACACTAGACAGGGTCTATAGGAAGTATTATTTCTATACGGTGTTCCCTACTCTTTTCCAGTCCTGACCAATATTTCAGGCAAGATTGTGTTTTTCTGGGTCACAGTATGAAGATAATTAACAAAAGTCAGTGTAGCTTTTCAAATATGTAAAAAGAATACATCAATTCACAAAACAGTTTCTTTAACCCTGGAAGCAGATAGGCAGCAGATAAATAAAACAATTATTGCACTGCTGATAGGTAAACGTCTCCTCGATTATCATCTGCTTAGTACCACTCTTTAGTGTGAACCTGATCTCAAAATCAGGCTTGGATTTTTTTTTTGTTTCTCTTTAAAACAAATATAATAATTCTTATCTTAAAAGATTCCTGGATCACTTCAATTCAAAGAATTTATATTAGGAACTCCTGTAAGTTAATATGGATATCTGTTCATTTAATACTCATAGAGGGGGTCTCCTTTATTAAAAGCATGGTACTAATCACTGCAGTTATGTAAAGGTACATAATTCATTTGAATTACTTAGTAAGCATTTATTTTACGTGGACTATTAAATGTTTTCCAGAATCAAAGAGTATATAAACAAAAAGAAAAAGAAATACTTATGAAAGTTAACTATATAAAATAAAAATTAGACATTAAATAAGGAATATGTTTAAATAAGGAATATGTTACAGAAAATAAGTTCAGTGGAGTGACTACAGCAGGAGAGGGAAACCAAGAAGGCTTAAATCAACAAAAATCTACTAAATTCTAACCACAGTGAGTATAAAGAATGATGACAGGTAACATCAGTTGTAGAAAACGATATTAGCAAGCTTAATTTTGTACAAGATATAAACCATGTAATGGAAAAAATACAATTAATGTGAAATAAATGCCCAAAGAGTATAAGGAAAATCATTTCACAAATATTAAAAAGAGGCAGGTCAGTTATGACGATGGAAGTTTTAATGTAAGAGGTAAAGTTTGGATCAAGCTTTGAATAATGCTCATAATTTAATAGAAATGAGGCATTTTAGTTAGAGAATTTGTGTTCAGCAAAAGTCTGTTTAATTTGAATGAAAGGCTTCTAAAAGTAGCATGAGCCTTGGAGATGACACCCGGGTCTAGGGTACAGGGTTAGTTTCACATGCTCAGAAATTTGATTTTGTCAACATTCCCAGAGTGAGTCAATTGCTGAAGATGAGACTCATATTAATCAAGTTTGTGAAACCTGAAGTATAAATGAGAATATCAATTTATTAATTTACAACACAAGTAGAAGTTCTTGACAAACCAACTTAAGAAGTTTGCTTGGTAAGCAGCAGGAAACCAGAGCCAGAATATCAGAGAATTTTGTTTAACATATTTTGTTAAATATTTGATATAGGGTTATGTTAATCACTTACCACTATCTCTAGAATAAATAAATTCCTGACAAAGTTAACTGAGTCATTGAGTTTTCAGGTCAAAAATACGGAGGGGCTCCTTGTGCAGTGATACAGATGTGTTATATTAAAATTTGTCTTACTCGCACTATTTATCTATGCCTCCACAACAAGTTTGCTAAACTGCCTACTGAAATCCATGATTTATTGGAGAGAAAATGTATCTAATTTATTCCAAATTTTATATTGCTAAGAAATCCAATTAGGACTAAAGGTCATTACAGCATTTAATTCACCACTATATGTTAAGTAACTTTTATTAAAAAGTAATATATGACCATAATAAAAAATTCAGGAAAATATTTAAGTGTTCAAAATAAAGTAATGAAAATCTCCTTTCTCTACTCACTACAGTTTTAATTCCTCATCTCACCTGAGGTTATTGTTAGCAGTCTGTGATGTATTTTTCCAGCCCTCCTTTGCATGCATATGCAAATATAAAAGCATGTGCATATGCTATTTTTAATGTAATCAAACTATATATACTAATCTCCAACTTGCTGCTTTTGCTTAAAAATATAATTATGCATATATTCCCATGACAAACCTTATAGTTATAACTTTATCTTTATTAATGGCTCCATGATATTGCACTGGATGCACAAATTAGTTTAATTTAATTAATTATATTAACTTTAATATATTAGTTTAATTTATGCATCCAGTGCAATATCATTTGTATTACAATAAAAATCCTTGTATACTTAATGAGCACTTCTTGGATAAATCATATTGTTAACTAAATTCAAATGAATATATATATTTTTGAAATTTTGCAAACATTCTCTACAAACATTGATATGAAATGTGTATGCTTCCAGCAAAGGGAGATGACAGTACAGATTTTTTCCGAATTTTAAATAATACAGGACGTTATAAATATTTTCAATATTTACCAGTGTAGTGGGTAAAAAAAAAAAAAAAGCAGCTAAATTTTGTTCTAATTGGCATATTTTAATTAGTGAAGTAAGCTTTTCTGCATATTGTTAGTCATTTATATGTTTTATGTGTGTAACAGAGAGGAAACTGGCTTTCCAGATTATTTGCCCATTTAATGTAATTATTGTTTTCTTAATAAATTATTAATATCTATTCATACATAAGGAAATTATAGCTTTGCCATATGTATTGCAAACATAATTTGGAGTCTGATGTTTTAAAAATTTTTCTTGACAGTGAATTATTTAGAATAATTGTACTATTTAGCATTTATTTTGTTAATAAACATGAGTCCACCATTTTTTCCCTCAAAACATGGCTGGTTATCCAAATCCAATTTATTGAGTGACCTATTTTCCCATCATGGTTTTTTGAAAACCTATACTTATCGTGTACTACATAGCCCATATAAATGACTCTGTTTTTGTATTCTTTTCTGTTCCATTGATTTGTCAATCCCTAAACATTATCACATGATTTTAATTAGTACAGCTGAGTATTACTTGGGAGTAATTCTCTACCATTAAAAAATCTTCTTTGTTTTTTCTTTTATTTTTATGCATTTATTTATATACATAAAGCTTTCTTTATCAAGATCTAAATCAAGAAGTAGAAGAAGGACAAGGAGAGGTAGAAGGATGGAAAACTATGGTATTTTGATTCAAACATGTGATTTCCATTTGAATTTTCATTGAAATGGTATGGCTTTCTCTACGTAAGAACAAGATATCAGTGTAGTTTAAGTTTTCTTTTATGTATCAATACGATCTTAAATTATGTTTACACATATCCTGAAAATGTCTTCTTAGGTTTATTTCTAGGTGTTTTGTGTTTTGTTATTGTTTTAAAAGGCATCTTTACTGCATAGAAAAGCTATTTTTTTTTAATGTCCAATTTGACCTGGTCATTTATATGGTGTGTGTGTGTGTGTGTGTGTGTGTGTTTGTTTCAATAAAGGTAGTAAAGAGAGTAACCTGAAAAAGAAGGATATGGTAATCAGAGAAGAGAGAGAGTAATTATTGATATTGATAATGACAAGTTTTAGAATCTATCCACAGACTTGGGAGTCTCAGGAAGAATGAAAAATAAGATTATTACAGGTAAGATACCTGAGAGGCCAGGTTGTTGAGACAATCACTTACACACATACTGAAATCTGAAGAATCATGACAAGGGCAATTTTGGAGAAAATAACGAGAACCAGGAAGTAAAATCTTTAAAGGATGAGAGAGAACAATCCAAGGTTATGTAAAACAGTGTTCCTCAAAATGTAGTCCTCAATGTTTTGTTACTTATCCATAGTAAGGTAAGTATAGAAATTGAGAGTAACCATTTACACACTTTACAGGAATTTTACCATTTTGATGCATTTTGATGTCAACATAATGCAATAATAGAAAATTATACTTACATTTTATACCCATTCTATTCATTGTAATCTATTTTTTCTTGTGTATATTGATTCAAAGCAAATTAGAGGCTGGAGAGTGGTCCTTCACAGATAGTTTGAAAAGCACTGCTGTAGTTGACTGCAGTAAGAAGGAGTTATGGGCAATCTAAGATGAGATGAGAAAGCTAGAGGATTACATGAAGAAAGAAAAGAGAATGATTCAAATGTGGCAGTGAAGTAGGATAATCAACTCATTCTAGTTTGCCTCAGACTTTCTCGATTTTAGCATGGAAAATCCCAGGTCCCAGGAAATCGATAGGTCCCAGACAAACCAGGATGAGAGCAAAGAAGACATCAACATCCCGCTTCAGGCCCAGAAATTCTAGCGATGAGAGAAAATGCACAGCCACACCCCCTTCAATCTTCTAATGATGTTATGAAGGCCAGTGGTGGGGCAGTCTCATTTGGAGAATCAGGAACTCTTTGACTCCCTGTTTAATCCCAGAGCAAAATAATTTATTTACTGTGGCATAGAAAAAAATAGAGTAGTGGCTTCCTCCACAACACCCAGAGCACTCAGCTCCAGCCTCAGTGTTACTAAGAACAGGGTGGAAGTTGTGGAGACACAGTTTTATCTGGAGTATGCACACCACGTTTTCTCTGCTTAAGACTGCACAGATCTAGTATGGTTGTTAGCAGTTCAAAGTTCTACACTATTACCGACTAAAAAATAGTTGAATAGATTAAACGATTAATGTTGATCAATTATTTTAGACCAACTCTTTTAGAATTTTGAACACAATCACAGCTACTCTTCATCTAAGGTTTAATGTCTCATTTTAGCAACTTTTGAATTTTTAGGTCAACTTGATAGAGGTTAACACCACCCAAATTTGCCCAAAGAGATTTGTAACAGAAAGCCATTTAAATAATTTATAACCAGGATTGGATTTATGCACCATCTGGTAAATGCATCTTCTTACCAGTTGGGAAACTGACCCAAGGAGGGGAATTAAAATCAGAAAAGTTTGCTTGATGAATTTGGGATTAGAACAGAAATAGTTGGGTGGCCTTAAGCAATCGTTCATCAAGCAGTGGAGTGTTGGTGAGACACTGTCTGTTGTAAATAGATGTAGCTGTCCGGTGGAGGAATATTTCTGGTGACTGGTGAGGACGCCTTCTCCTCTGAATGGTGCTAAAAAGACAATGACAAATTCTTACTTTCTAACTTTCATTTTTCAAGACACTATTGAGACCATCAACTTTCAGTTTGCATTTGTTATTATGGCATCATCCTTTCCACATTTCAACCTGCAATTCCCAAGTGAACAGATTATTTTTCATCGATTACATTTTAGGTTGGCTGCTCCATGATAACATTTTTCATTGATTATACTTTAGGTTGGCTGCTTAAAGATGAATCTGAATTGTCTTAAAAAGGCACAGTGGTATCATCTGCCTTTGAGAAGCTTCTCTATAGACAGAACAGAATCTCATGGATTGTTAACTGACCCCACACATGTAGTATATGTTCAGTCTTAGAAATTCCTGTCAAAGACAGTGGCACTGACTTTCTTGTGCCAAATTTGAGTGTCCTATCTTAATACCAATGTAATTACCTTTCTATAAAGGTTAAACTTTCATCTAAACAATTCCCACCCCACATCATCTTGTTAAATTGAAAACAAAGCTGTAATTTTCCATCTCAGATGACATCCAATGGGTGATATGTTTGGCAGGCTTCTGAAACTTTATTTTCTATGTGGATCATCTAGTTATTTTATGCAAATTAATAAAATCTGGTATAATACAGTTTCAGTGAGACTAGGGTGGGCTGTAAGATTCTTAATTTATAACAAACATGATTAACTAGTCTGGAAACGATATTTTGAGTTGCAAGTGTTTAGGAGCTTCGTAACTAACATCATTTTCTAGTAATGCTTTTCGAAGGTTTTCCATTAACAACGGCTCTCATTAGAGAACTTCTAGTACTAGAGAGAATTTGTCACTCTAGCAAGAACTTCTAGTACCGAAAGTTCTCAACAGCTTAGTCTCTCAGTAGCCAACCCCATTACACATTTTTTTAGTCAGGTTCATCAAATTTCTTGCCTCTGAAAAATTTCTTTCTGCAGGTGGACAGCTTGGGAAAATATAGTTGGTGTTAAGAAGCTGGACATTGCCATTTAAATGCAAAGTGATATTAGGCCATTTCTTAACTTGTGTAAAACCTCAGTTTCCTCAATTATGAAGTAGATGAAATAATAATAGTAACAAGAATAATATCATCCAACTCCTAGGAGTGTTATCAGAATTAATGTGATGATGCAAATGAAATTCCAAATATGTAGCACTTATGAAAAAAATTATACCTTTATTGATATTATTATTGGTGTTATTATTCTTTCACTTTGTATTACATCATGGAATCAATACCATATCAACTCCTTGCTGCTTGGCTGAATTCTGGGGCATCTCATCAAACTTAGCTTATGGTGAGGTTTCCTTCCCTAATGAGGCTGATATGGTTTGGCTTTGTGTCCTCACCCAAATCTCATCTTGAATTTTAATCCCTACATATCAAGGGAGGGGCCTGGCAGGAGGTGATTGTATCATGGGGATGGTTTTCCTCCATGCTGTTCTCATGATAGTGAGGGAGTTCCCATGATGGTTTAAAAGTGGCAGTTTTCCCTGCATTCTCTCCCTACCTCTCTCTCTCTCCCTCTCTCTCTCTAAATCTCTAACCTGCTGCAGTATAAGAGGTGCCTTGCTTCCCCTTCACCTTCAGCCATGATTGTAAGTTTCCTGAGGACTCCCTAGCCATGCAGACCTATGAGTCAATTAAACTTCTTTTCTTTATAAATTACCTAATCTCATGTAGTATCCTTATAGCAGTGTGAGCACGGACTAATACAGAAAATTGGTACTGGCAAAGTGAGATACTCCTATAAAGATAACCTGAAAATGTGGAAGCAGCTTTGGAACTGGGTAACGGGAAGATGCTGTAACAGTTTGGAGAGCTCGGAAGATGTGGGAAAGTCTGGAACTTCTTAGAGACTTTTTGAATGGTTTTCACCAAAATATTGATACTGATATGGACAATGAAGTCCAGGCTGAGGTGGTCTCAGATGGAGATGAGCTACTTCTTGGAAACTGGAGTAAATGTCACTCATGCTATGCTTTAGCAAACATAATGGCAGCATTTTGCCCCTGGCCTAGAGATCTGTGGAACTCTGAACTTGAGAGAGATGACTTAGGGTATCTGGCAGAAAAAATCCTAAGCAGCAAAGCATTCAAGGGGTGACCTGGCTGATTCTGAAAGCATTCATTCACATGTGTTCATAAAAAGATGGTTTGAAATGTGAACTTAAGTTTAAAAGGGAAGAAGAGCATAAAAGTTTGGAAAATCTGCAGCCTGACCATTTCATAAAAAAGAAAAACCCATTTTGTGGGCAGTAATTGGAATTCAAGCTGGTTGCAGAAATTTGCAAGAGGACACAAATGTTAATAGCTAGGACAATGGGGAAAATGTCTCCAGGGCATGTCAGAGATCTTTGCAGCAGCCTCTCCCATCACAAGCCCAGAGGCCTAGGAGGGAAAATTGTTTTATGAGCTGGGCCCAGGGGCTTCTGCTTTGTGCAGCCTCGGGACTTGGTGCCCTGTGTCCCTGCAGCTACAGCTATAGCTGTGGCTAAAAGGGGCCAAGGTACAGCTCAGGCTGTTGCTTCAGATGGTGTAAGCCCCAAGCCTTGGCAGTTTCTACATGATGTTGGGCCTTCAGTGTGCAGAAGAAAAGAGTTAAGGTTTGGGAACCTCTGCCTAAACTTCAGAGGATGTATGGAAATGCCTGGATATCCCGACAGAAGTCTACTGCAGGGGTGGAACCCTCATGAAGAACGTTTATTAGGGCAATTCAGAGGGGAAGTGTGGGATTGGAGCCCCCACACAGAGTTCTCACTGGGGCACTGCCTAGTGAAACTGTGAGAATAGGGCCACCTTCCTCCAGACTCCAGAATGGTATATCCACCACCAGCTTGCATCATGTGCTTGGAAATGTTGCAGGCACTCAATACTAGCCCAAGAAAACAGCCACAAGGGCTGTATCTTGCAGAGCCACATGGACAAAGCTGCCAAAGGCCATGGGAGACCATCCCTTGCAGCAGCATGCCCTGGTTGTGAGACATGGAGTCAAAGAAGATTTTGGAGCTTTAAGATTAAATGACTGCCCCACTGGGTTTCAGACTTGCATGGGGCCTGTGGCCTCTTTATTTTGGCCAAATTCTCCCATTCAGAATAGAAACATTTGCCCAATGCCTGTACCCCCATTGTGTCTTGGAAATAACTAACTTGTTTTTTATTTTATAGGCTTATAGGTGCGAGGGACTTGCCTTGTCTCAGATGAAACTTTGGGCTTGGGCTTTTGGGTTAATGCTAGAATGAGTCAAGACTTTGGGAGGCTGGGTGTAGTGACTCATGCCTGTAAATCCAGCACATAGGGAGGCCGAGGGTGGCTGATCACATGAGGCCAGGAGTTTGAGACCAGACTGGCCAATATATCAAAACTCCATCTCTACTAAAATTACAAAAATTAGCTAAGCATGGTGGCACACGCCTATAGTCCCAGGTACTCAGGTGGCTGAGGCAGGAGAATCACTTGAACCTGGGAGGTGAAGTGGTATGGTTTGGCTGTGTCTCCACCCAAATCTCATCTGGAACTCTCACATGTTGTGGGACAGACCTGGTGGGAGGTCATTGAATCATGGGGGCAGGTCTTTCCTGTGCTGTTCTCATGATTGTTTCACAAGAGCTAATGGTTCTATAAGGGGGAGTTTCCCAGTACAAGCTCTCTCTTTTTGCCTGCTGCCATCCATGTAAGATGTGACTAACTCCTCCTTGCCCCCTGCCATGATTGTGAGGCTTCCCAGCCACATGGAACTGTAAGTCCATTAAAACCTTTTTCCTGCATAAATTACCCAGTCTTGAGTATATCCTTATCAGCAGCATGAAAACAGACTAATACGGTAAATTGGTACCACTAGAATGGGGTGCTGCTGAAAAAAAAATCCTGAATATGTGGAAGTGACTTTGGAACTGGATAACAGGCAGGGGTTGGAACTGTTTGTAGGGATTAGTCAAAGAAAGAACAATGTGGGCAGTTTGGAACTCCCTAGAGACTTGTTGAATGGCTTTGACCAAAATGTTGATAATAATATGGACAATAAAATCCAGGCTAGGTGGTCTGAGATGGAGACAAAGATCTTGTTGGGACCTGGAGAAAAGGTGACTCTTGTTATATTTTAGCAAAGATACTGGCAGCATTTTGCCCCTGCCCTAGAGGTTTGTGGAACTTTGAACATGAGAGAGATGATTTAGGATATCTGGCAGAAGGAATTTCTAAGCAGCCAAGCATTGAGAGGTGACTTGGGTGCTGTTAAAGGCATTCAGTTTTAAAAGGGAAACACAGCATAAACGTTTGGAAAATTTGCAGCCTAACAATGTGATAGAAAAGAAAATTCCAATTTCTGAGGAGAAATTCAAATAACTTATGCAGAAATTTGCATAAATAACGAGGAACTGAATGTTAAGCCCCAAAACAATGGGGAAAATGTCTCCCAGGGCTAGTCAGAGGTCTTCATGGCAACCCCTCTGATCAAAGGCCTGGAGGCATAGGAGGAAAAAGCGGTTTCATGGGCTGGGCCCAGGGTTCCTGTGCAATGTGCAGCCTAAG
Source organism: Pongo abelii (assembly GCF_028885655.2). NCBI lineage: Eukaryota > Metazoa > Chordata > Mammalia > Primates > Hominidae > Pongo > Pongo abelii. Next base: position 123,740,466 of record NC_071991.2, read on the forward strand.
GACTTGGTGCCTTGCATCCCAGCTGCTCCAGCCATGGCTGAAAGGGGCCAACATAGAGCTGTGCCTTCAGAGGGTGCAAGCCTCAAGCCTTGGCAGCTTCCATGTGGTTTTGAGCCTGCCAGTGCAAGAAGTCAAGAATAGGGGTTTGGGAACCTCCGTCTAGATTTCAGAGGATGTATGGAAACACCTGGATGCCTAGGCAGAAGTTTTTGCTAAAGGGGTGAAGCTCTCATGGAGAAATTCTGCTACCACAATGCAGAAGAGAAACATAGGGTCAGAGCCCCCACACAGAGTCCATACTGGGTCACTGCCTAGAGTAGCTCTGAGAAGAGGGCCTCCATCTTCCAGACCCCAAAATGGTAGATCCACTGATAGCTTACACCATGTGCTTGAAAAAGCCACAGACTCACTTACCCGTGAAAGCAGCCAACAGAGGAGCTATATCCTGCAAAGCCACAGAGGCAGAGCTGCCCAGGCTATGGGCGCCCACCTCTTGCATCAGCATGACCTTAATGTGAGACATGCAGTCAAAGGAGATCATTTTGGAGGTTTAAGATTTGACTGCCCCTCTGGATTTTGGATTTGCAGGGGGCCTGTAGCCCCTTTGTTTTGGCCAATTTCTTCCATTTGGAATGCCTATATTTACCCAATGCCTGTACTTCCATTGTATCTAGGAAGTAACTAACTTGCTTTTGATTTTACACACTCATAGGTAGAAGGTACTTGCCTTATCTTGGATGAGGCTCTGGACTATGGACTTTTGAGTTAATGCTGAAATGAATTAGTACTTTGGGGAACTGTTGGGAAGGCATGATTAGTTTTGAAATGTGCGGACAATGAGATTTGGGAGGGGCCAGGGCAGAATGATATGATTTGGCTCTGTCCCCACCCAAATCTCATCTTGAATTTCCACTTGTTGTGGGAGGGACCCAGTGGGAGGGAATTGAGTCATGGGGGCAGGTCTTTCCCATGCTGTTCTCATGATAGTGAATAAGTCTCACAAGAGCTGATGGTTCTCACAAGAGCTGATGGAGTTTCCCTACACAAGCTTTCTCTTTTTGCCTACTGCCATCCTTGTAAGATGTGACTTGCTCTTCCTTGCCTTTCCCCATGATTGTGTGGAACTGTAAGTCCATTAAACCTTTTTTCCTGTATAAATTACCCAGTCTCGGGTATGCCTTTATAAGCAATGTTAAAGTGAACTGATACACAGAAGGTGCAGTGAGCTGAGATTATTCCACTGCATTCCAGTCAGGGTGACAGAAGGAGACCCTGTCACAGAAAAAAAAAAAAAAGACTTTGGGGGACTGTTGGATATGCATTATTGGTTTTGAAATGTGAAAAGGACATGAAATTTGGGAGGGGCCAAAGGCAGAATGATATAGTTTTGCTCCATGTTCCTACTCAAATCTCATCTCAAGTTGTAATCTCCACATGAGGGAGGGACCCTGTGGGAGGTGATTGGATCATGGGAATTGTTTCCCCCATGCTGTTTTATTTATAGTGAGGGAGTTCTCATGAGAGCTAATGATTTAAAAGTGGCAGTTTCTTCTGCACTCTCTCTTTCTCTCCTGCTGCCATGTTAAGACATGCCTTGCTTCCCCTTCCCCTTCTGCCATGATTGTAAGTTTCTGTGGCCTCCCCAGCCATGCAGAACTGTGAGTCAATTAAACCTCTTTTGTTCATAAATTACCCAGTCTCAGATAGTATCTTTATAGCAGTGTGAAAACGGACTAATACAGAGGCTAAGCAAAAGGTTTATACTATAGTATCTGCCATTACCTCTTAGTGATATCTGAACTCAGACCTCAAAAAACTTCAGCTCCAGAATCATCGTGGTAGACTTTCTTGTCCAACTCAAAAGCTTAGATTATCCATATAGATTAAATTTGAAAAATTCCATAATTTTTCCAGGTGTATCTAATATACTTTGAGTGACTTAGGAATAATCCAATTCTTTGCTTAGAGCAGATCCCATCATTCAAACTACATGTTTGACAGCTGCTGGGTGGTAGCCGGATGTTAAGTGAGAGAGGTGAGTTAGCATGAGATAATTCTGTTTCTTAGAGTATTTACCTATGATTAAGTTGACTTTTTTTCCCTGTATTTAGAAACTAAAAGACAGCTTCAGGAATGGCTTAATTAATTCTTGAATCATGTCAATTTTATCCTCCACTAGATAGGCATTAAACATTTCTATTTAATAAAAGTATTTTCTCTTATATCACTTGCTGATTTCTGCAGGAGGCCTACCTAACCCAGTAATTTGTATTCCTATTTTAAAATTATGTATTGCCAACAACTAGGTGACTCCTATGAATAGACAACTCCAGGTGCAGAAACAAGAGTTATCTTTTCATTTAGCCACAATGCACATTTTGCTCTCACCAAGGGTAGTCTGAAGTTCACAGATTTGTTTATCTGTGTACTTCTTGAGAAGCTCCACTTTATCCTAGGAGAGAAATATCATAGGGATGCACAACATTTTTCTAAATAAGCAATAAATTATCAGAAACTCTGAGATATTTCTCATTTAAATTAATAACATATCACAATTCTTTACTTTCTAAAACAAATGGTAGAAATGAATAGTATTAAATAGGAGACTTTAGAACATAGACTGGGAGAAAAAAGATTGGCTTAATTCATGGATTAATTAAGTCAATCCTAGAGCAAATGGCTTTAGTATGACAAGTTCTTTCTCGGAGTTTCTGGGCAACTGATAAAATACAGAAATTGTCATCTCAGTTGTGGGTAAGCAGTCCAACAAATCACTCACATGTACCATAAAGTGCTTTTTTTTTTCCCTCACTTCCCAGTCAGATTTATACTCAGATCAGTCCAGCAAATGAACCCATAGAGAGAAATTTTACAGAAGTGGGACTGTGGTATGAGAGCCAAGAGAGGAGGCCTTGCCTACTCTTCATATGTAAATATGAACCTTGTGTTTGGATCTCACCAAGAGTCCAGCATCCCATCTTGTGTCAATGATGTGCATCTGGGAAGACTGGAGGCTAATGCTGAGAGGTCCAATTCTGTGTGCCTCAACTCTATCCAACTAACCTCAATGCCACTTTTTATGCACTAAACATTTTATGCACTAAAAAAATTTAGTATTATTTCAGAACAAAATACAACAAACAGTACCACCACAGTCACAATTGGATATCAACATATAAAATAAAGTGCATTTTGAGAAAAATTTACCTTAGTAGAAATAGAAATCTACTGTAGATTTTCCTATAATTATGTTACTGGGTTTTAGGATATTTTAACCAGCATTTCTTTATAAGTCTACTATAAATATCAGTATTTTCCCCCAGAGAGACATGATCCTAGCATCACTGAAAAAATGTCAGTCACGCTTGTGACTATGTAGATACACACACTGACTAGTTGACTTTTTTGACGGATTTGTCTACTGTAAGGATCCAAAAATGATCCAGCTGGTGCAATTGTCAACAGGGCCTATGTATCAAATGTTGTCAGGCTCAGCTGAAAATGAGCATACTTTCTTAGCATCGCTAACAGCTCTCTTAATAAAGCTGCCAACATTGCCAAATATAGTGTGTTGGTGCTTGAAAGGTTAAAGTCGTGTAAGTATATATGTTACACATCTAGAAACAATTAGTGGAATACCACATGGTACATTAATTAAATTTGATGTTTTATCATCTGGTTCTTGATAAATAAGTTGTATTTTCAGAGCTTGTTCTACCCTCAATTAACCAAAATTATGAGAAAGAAGTTTCTGATATCTCTGTAAGGAATGTGTGTGTATCTCTGAGTGTGTATATATGTATATGAAATCATATATACATATATGAAATTATATATATATAACATTTTAAAGATACCTAAGTTTTTGAAATTAAAGTTTTGCTTTCTTAAGTTTTTCCTATATGAATTGTATAATGCTCATGTTTTCTTTTTTGTACAGTATAGACACACACACCACTTAGTAAATATTATATAACCATTTGATAGGCAAAGTTCTTTCTTGATTTAAAGAAACAGGTTATTTTCCCAGGTTAGTATATATGCATCAACTTTATTCTTTTTACTAGCTAAAGAGTATAATATTGTATATACATGTACTACAATAATTTTTTACCAGTTCCTTGTCAGTGGTCATTATTTTCAGGTATTTTTACTATTACAAACAACGCTACAATAAAGATCCTTAAATAAATAAACATATATATATATATATATATGGCATAAATTTGCAAGTGCATTTTTGGGATAATTCTTATTCATAGAATTGATGGCTCAGAGAGAGTGGCCATTTTTCAGTTTGATGAATATTGACTACTTGCACTCCAAAGCAGTTTACACTAACTTAAGTGTTCATGGCATACCTGTATTCTCACAGTGCTTATACTGTTATTAACTGTTGCCAAATTGGTAAACGAAGATTATTAGGTAATTTCTTTCAAGGGATTTCTGAGTTTGAAATCAGGATTTGATATAGAAACTCACAACCCAAGGTTTGTAATTCTAGGTCCAGGATTCTTTGAAACTGTATTTATGTGGTCATCTTCATTTTTCCTGAAGGAAAAAGTTCATATCTTTTTATCAGATTTTCAAAGAAACCATTGATCCACACCTAACTATGATCACAATGCTCTATTTCTAAAGAAAGTTAAAAAATGCAATTATTTATTTGTGTTTACTAATATAATCTTATAAAAACACTAAATAATTATTTTTTCTAAATTCTTGAGTTTTTAATTTTACTCATAGGAGAAAATAAAGCACAACCCAGGTAAGAGAGCATGACATCACTTTGATCATTATATAAGGCTTTTGAAAAGCTTAGAAAATGTCTTATTGATTCCAACAACACCTAACTCAAGATGGCATCACCACATTGTTCCTTCTCTTACCTACTCTCTTCTATCCCCACCACAGTCTGTCTTTACACCCATTTTACTCCTCAAGCCATTGCAAGCAATGCCACTCTTGCTGTCTCCACTTACTCGCTTGTTTTCATCAAAGGTAAGATAAATATATAAAGTGGATAGTTATGACTCTAGGGTAATCCTGAACTGGTCAGGATAATGTAACAGGATAATGTAATGCTGATGTAACAATAAATCCCCAAATCTCAATTGTTAGAAAAAACAAAGTTTATCCAGACTGCCTGAGTTTCATGGCTCTTCCATCTTGATGTATACCTGTACCATTTCTGTGGCAGGGCAACATAGAGCACAGAGACAAACTTCAGCTCATTAATTATAGCCTGATAGTTAGAATGTATCATATACCCCTGCCTAACTGTACTAGGCATTTCAGATAAGCAAATGTAAAATTTGAGAATAAATATTGCCTCTGCCACAAACATCTATCCAACAATTTTTTAAGTTATGCACACCTAACAGTTATGGTTAGGATGTGTCAGATGCCATTCTAGGAGACTTTCATGTATTATCACATTTAATCCTCACCAAAGTCCTATCATAAATTGGGAAGTAGAATCACTGAAAGGTGATATAACTTGCTCAATATTGTTCAGATGGTGAATAGAAGATAACAGAATACAAATCAGCAGCATGCCTCCAGAGCACCTGATTTTACTTGCTGCTCCACACTTCCTTTTTCATCTTCTTATTCATTTCACAAATACCAAAAACTTACAGTGCCTATGATACTGTAGTGTGTATTAATAATATACCTAATCCTGGCCCTGGAGAAACTCATCATCTCATAAGCTCAATAGGGGTGTGAAGGTATTCAAGAGTAAGACACTGGCCTATGCACACATACAGAGCTGGGAGAGTGTGTGGTGTGTTAGGAGAAATGTCAGTGGTTGTACATAATTGGGGCTTAGAGTATGAGAGAAGTGGAAAGATATATGACAGTAAGAGCTGCTTATTCCTGAAACTAGCCATTCAATACGAGCTATGAAACAGTAAGCATTGCTCTCTTTTGGCATTGCTATATTAAATTCCAATTATCCTAGAGGAGTAACCCCTCTAGAAAAACCATGTTGACTATTTCCTCTGTGATAGGTCCGTCACCCATGTCAGTCTCAAGGTATCTGCCCTTTGGGAAATCCCCTTCACAGTACTCCTCATGGTTTTTGGACACACATTGCTCTTTTCTATGAGACTTTCATGATTGAAGGACACATATGGTCATGTTTGTCTTTGGATCACCAGCAGGAAGGCCAAAGTGCCATGCAAGCACTTAGTTCTTTATTTTTACCCTCTCTAGCTTCTTGAATAACAGGGTATTTCCCCAGGTCTCAATTGCCTTGATTCAATCATCAAACATTGTTTTATCAAAAAGTATCTTTCATTCTTGATACTGGAATGCAATATCATTAATGAATAAAGTCATGGAATGCATTAGCTATTTCCCAGTCATGAAAAAATAAGAGTAAAGATAAATAGAAGCCACACAAATATGTACTGCCTGAAATAATGGTTTCTCTGAATTTAATAAGACTTTACTTTTTACTCTTTATATATAAAAATAAAGCAGTCTTGTCAAGTTGTAACTCAAATAAATATTTGTAAGAAAACTGAGGTTGTAGGTGCTTCTCTAAAAGATTATCTCCTGGTACATCATTAACTAGTTTTCTCTCCTACTATTTATCGATTCCTAAACTGAGTACTCTACCCTAAATAATTGGTGTCATGAGAAAAAGATGCTTCCCTGGATAACACTATTTGTTACATTGGAAAATGTCAGTAAGATCTCAAATAAATCCAAGTTTGCAATTTGAATTTACTTAACTTGTCTATCAGCCAAAATGATTGATTACATTTTCAGGTACCAAGAACAAATACAAATTTAAATTATCTTCTTCTACCTTTCAGGTTTAATTTAATTTTCCTCTCTAGTGTATTTATTAGACCATCAAAAACCTAAGAATAATTCTATTTTGCTGTCTTCTTCTAGTTTCCTAACATTTATTATTCAAAAACCTACAGAGTATTTCAGCTTTCAGAGTTAGTGATGCTTTGCTCTATGGCCTTCTAAGATAACGTCACAGAAGATAGATCTGGCATCAGTTACAGTTTCTGCTCATCTTTACAGAACTTTCTAGTTCTGGAGACATATCTGTGGAACAGAAACCTAGTTGTATTTAGCCTGTTACCTCTAGCTGATGTGTGTGTTGACATAACCCGCCTTTTTTACTGTGGTATTTTCTGTATATCTGTTAACGGTTTGGTAAGAGGGAAACCTGGCTCCCTTGGCATTTTTTTTTCCTTTTTTTTCAGGGGCATAAACATAACCACAGTGTTGGTATATTGTCTCTGAGTCTCACTTCAGTTCATCCGGCCAGTGTATATACGTCTCACCTTTACTATTTCTCATTTGTATTCTTTTACCTTTGTAACACCTAGTGAAGATATTCTGATCTAGGTTATGCTCTAAGGGCTTCCCAGTGAGGGTCATAAGTGATAAAATGTTGCAAACTTTGTCATGACTTGGTTTACTGATATAATTTCTTGGCTATATGATGCTGCCTAGAGAATCTTAGCACTCGGAAGGGCTAGAAAACATGTGGAAGCAACAGCTTCCTTTTTGTAGTGAAGTGAACAATGAATGGCCTGGGGATGATGAATGATTTATATAAACTGACATGCTGATTGAAGGCAGAGGTATGAATGAGAGCCCAGGGAGTCAGAGTCATTTCCACCTTTTCCATACAGCCTCCCTTCTCTGGAACTGCCTCTAGTCATTATTTGATGTTTGAAATGATCAACATTCATACTCATGTTTGTGGGAAGACGAGACAAGAGGCAACCTGACTGCCCTAGACAGAACCTGAAAAGATGTTAGAAACATCTTTCCCTACCTGCTGTGTGATCTGAGCATGGCCAGTAGGATAACCCTGTCTGATTCTTGAGAGAGTGAAGCAAAGGAAAGGGTTAGTAAAGAATTTTGTTATGACCCCTGCAGTGGTGTGGAGAGTCCAGCCTGTGGTGGTAGAGGCCGGAGCTCAGCAACAAGATGTTAACTAGGGATGATGCCAGGTGCAGAAGTGACGGCCAGCCATCAGTGATGTCTGGGTAGACATGGCTCTGCCTCGCTTGGCTCTCATCATAGCCTGTGGCCTCCCTGTAGGTTCTGTAAGGCATCCTCCACACTTCCTACGAACTTTTTTTCTGTTTAAGTCAATCAGGGTATTTTTTTTTTTGTTATTTGTGACTAACAGAATAACTATAGAAACCTATTAGGGCTGAGACTGCTGATTTACTTAGCACAAAGGCAATTTCTCTTTCCTCTTGTCTCCTGACATATCTCTCTTTTTTAATTCAAATTAAATCCCTTGTGTCTATGTCTCAGCACCTCATGCTATATAAGCACTAAAACAGTAATTGTAGAAAGAAGAATGAAAGGAATAAAGAAATGAAAGAAGGAATGGGTGAGGGGGAAGAACAGAGATACAATTTGGTAGCCTTCAGCATGTTACAGACACTTAAACCCAAGGAACTAGACTATATTACCTAGGGTTAAAGAGTAGACAGGAGTAAAAGGAGCCAAGACCAGATTCTGGGTAAATTCTTATTTATACTTCCAGGTGAGGAAGTAGATCCCATAAAGAAGCCTGAGAAAGGGCAGCCAGTGAGGTAGGAGAAATAAGGCTGTAGAATCACTGAAGCCGAGAAGAAAGAAGTAGACACCTGTGCCAAAGGCCAACGAAAATTCAAATAAGAGAGAACAGAAAAGTAACTATTGTATTTGGCACCACCCAGGTTATTGGTAGCTTTCATTAGTACGTACATTAGTGGTCTTCATTAGTGCACTCTCAGTGGAGTGGTGCAAAGAAAGTCTGATCTGAGTGGGTGGAGGAGAGATTAATAGATGAATAAGTAGGGGCGGCAACTACAGGCAACTCTTCCAAACTGTGCTTCCATAAAAGAGAAAATAAGACTGAGCAGAAACTGGAGGGAGCTGAGTCATTGTTAATATTCTCTTAGAGTTAGATCTTTGTTGTTCTAATGCTAGCTAAGCCTTCTTCTATTATCGCTTCATTGTTGGTGCTCTCAACTATTTTATGTGCAGACTCTTCATGACTGATTTCACTCATTTTGATTGCTTTGATGAATTCACACACTTAATTCATATACTTAACTACAGCTGCCTGCTTTCTTCTGAACATAAAAGTCTTATAAGCCCCTCACATATAACAACTGTCTCAAGCCAGGCTCACACTGGCTCTCTCTTTTGTGTGGTCCTTCTCTGGCTCACAGAAAACACTCAAATCCTTTGTGCTGACAAATCCTGGGGGGTGGAATGAGAGGACTCCTTCCCAATTCAACAAGTTTTCCTTTATCGTGTCGGTCGTAGTTTATCTCTCTACTTTCATATATAGAAATATATCTTGGCATATATATATATATGAAAGTTGTCTGTATATATATGTTATACATATTTTATAGTATTTTATAATATAAAAAAATGTATAAACTAAATGTAAATATGAACATATAAACTATATAAAATATATAAGCTATTATATATAAAATATAAACATATACATATATGTTTGTATGTACATGTTGATATTATAGGATTAATATATATAATAGGACTAAGACTTTCAGTTCATCGAGTCAACCATCTTCAAGAGATACGTATTAAGTTGTACAAGTGGTCCCTATGAAGCATCCCTCAGCAGACGTAAAGTGAGGAGCTAGTATCCTCCATCTACAACATATCTTTCTTCTTTGTAGTCATATGGGAAGGTATTTACCTGAGATGTGGGGAAAGTGCTCAAAAGCCAAGAGACCATTTTTAGCTAAAGCCTCAGAAAATGTGTGACTTTGGCACTTAAAAAAACTTTATTGAGGTATAATTGATAAACAAAACCTTGTACATATTTAATGTATGTGAAAGCTTAATGAGTTTGAACATATGTATACATCTTGAACATGTGTATACATATGATGAGTTTGAACATATGTATGTACCTGTGGCACCATCCCTACAATCATATACTAAATGTATCCAGTTTGAGTTGATGGGTTTTGGCATTTTGGCATTTCTTTTTTTTTTTTTTGAGGAGGATGCTCTCTATTGTATCTCGGCACCTCAGCAAACACTTGCCTTGAACATTCCCATGTTTTCTGTTTTAGAAAGCTACATTTCCCATTCCTTAGGAGTCTTGGGCCTCCTCTGAGTCTTCAGTGACAGGCAACAGAAACTGAGAGATGAGAAAAAGCTGAGAGATCAGAGCAAACCCAACTCAATGAGGAGACTCCGTCCTTTTTCAGCCCCCATACCTGATTAGTTAGCAAAGTTGAACATCTGTTTCTGGAATATACTCCTCCAATCTGTTCCACCCCCCTCTATCTAATTGTTATTGCCTTTCTTCAGGTCTTCAGCTGGATTACTGACCATTTTGTCTTCCTCCAGCCTCAACCCTCCAAGCCATTTTAATTAGTTTTCAAAATCATACACCTGGACTACCTCTTCATTGCTTAAACATCCTTTAATAGCATCCCATTGTCTACTGTACGAACTTGAAACTTCTGCACAAATTAGTCTCTAATTATATTGCCAGAATTGTCTCCTGCCAGCTTTTTTCTAGTGTATGCTAATCTTCAGTGACATTGAATTGTAGTTTGCACGTAGGGGTGAGAGCAGGGCACTTATTAAATAGTTGAAAATAAATAAAATCTCTTAAACTATAAAATTATACCACAATGGAAAAGTGCAGTAATATGCTAATTCATCTTAAAGAGACAGCAATCATTCCTAACACATGGGTCCACTATGCCTACAGACTAGCAGAGGAAGCAAATAATTACTGACAGTGGTAATTGACTGATTCTCATCAAGTGATAGACTGGTTGCTACTTAATAAAGGACATATGGAGTAGAGAACTCAGGGATTGATCCACTGTGGAGCCTCCTGGTGCCATCATATCTAGTGGTAAACATAACTGGCCAATTGTAGTAATAGCTCACCAAGAGCTGTGATTTCTCAAGAATAGAGACCTGAGGAGTAGTGGAGAATTAGTGAACCTTAACAATGATTGATAGAGAAGGAAGATGATAAACATATTTTTCCTGAGGAACTGATGTTGGTATAATCAAATAATCATATAATCTGCAGGTATAATAGCTTACCATACTAAAGTTCTTTTTGTAAGTTTCTTTCTTTTCTTTCTTTCTTTCTTTTCTTTCTTTCTCTCTCTCTTTCTCTTTCTTTCTTTATTTCTTTCTATTTCTTTTCCTTGAGTGACTTCCAACTTAAAGAACCACTGACAGGCTAGATTAAATTTAACATGGATCAAAAGTGGATCTGAGTGATGCACGGCATTTACCTCCTCTACATTTAGGGCCTCAGCCATCATCACTATCAAGTGGCTCACAGACTGTATGATTCATGACTATCTCAGTTGTGTCTGACCTTACATAATTGTTGCCTTGGACCAAGGAACCTACTTTATTGCTGGGAAGTTAGATATAACAATGATCACAGGACCAGATAATCCACTGGTTCTACCATATTTCCCAACTCCCAGAAGCTTCCAGCCTAGTAGAACATTGTAATGTCTCCTTAAAGGCACTGTTGAGGTACTCGCTTGGGGACTGCATGCAATCAGTCAAGAACTACGGTGATTATGAGGTGTTGTGTCCCTGATAAGTGGAAGACATGGGTCTGGAACCAAAGTGTGGAAGTAACAGGAAATCTTCTCATAATTATTCCTTGTGATTCTCTTGGGACATTTGTGATTTCCTTTCTCACAACTTTAGTTTTTACCAGCTTAGATATTCAGAGATGGATATGCTTCTACCAGGGAACATACTGAAGGATCTTCTGAACTAAACTTAAGACTACAGCCTGTTCTGAATCACATCCATCTAATATCCCCATACTAGGCCCTGAATTTAGCACAGAAGACTAACAAAGACTTTGCAAATCCACCAATTTCACAATCCTACCTGAAACCTAGATTTCAATGAATTCTGCTCTATGATTAAAAAGATAAAGCTCATGGTAAATGTTACCCAAAGACCTTCTGGTGTTCATACTGTTCCTTGAATTAGTAGTTGACTCACCTGAGTCTCTCACTTGTTTTTCTTCCCATGTTTCAATGACGCTTAACAACAACCAACTGCCTACACAAACCTTACCATTACCATTGATGTCTCAAATACTAGAGGTATCATATAAGCAATGTATTTCCTTCTACTTTTATCTTCTACCTATATCTCAATGCAGATATATATAAAAGAGGCATGAGTGAACCTCTTAACAATTGTGATACTACAGCATACCCACTTGCCATCAACAGTGCTGGCATCTCATCTTGATGATCTGACTAAGGGAAACTGGAGCTTAAACTAGCTACAAGGGCTATAGGAACAAGTATAGAATACATTCATTGTGTCCCACTAAATAAGCAAGGAAGCAGGAGTATTTAAATACCAGATCCTGAGAGCAATGGTTAAGGGATGCTCACAGGGAGCAATAAATCCCCTTTTTAGATTGCTGTATTCACTAGCAAAATGGACTTCATAAATCAAAGAAGGCTCTCCAACAAAGAATGCAGGTGCTGGTAACTGGCCACTTTTCAGTGAATAGGGCAGGGTATATGGGCAGGGCACCAACAGCATCCACTACTAGAGTCAAACCTGGAAATGTTGAGGTCTTCAAGATATTCTTTGTCAGCTTCCCTCCCAACAAAATCTTAACTTTCGTTAACTCTGTTTTAAATTCCAAAATGATTCTTAGCATTTTCTTGATCCCTCCATGAAATGAATTGCTCCATATCTTTATACATGGCATGCACCTGAATGTCCTCCTCTGGTTCTCAGCCTAGGAAACCATTCATCATTCAAGGGAGTTTAGATCTTTCCCTCTTCCCAAAACATTATCTTTCCCTGGTTCTCTGTTACTAAGTTGCTCTCACATTTTTACTTTCATAGACTGTTATGCTTATCCCTCTTATATTTCATATCATACTGTATTGTAACCAAGTGTGTCTTCCCAGTTATGCCAGTAGGTTTTTCATGGCCTTACTCATTGTAGCTTAGCCTAAGGTCTGGTATATACTGAACAGTTATATTGTGAATTAAACACATCCCTTAACCTTAAGAAGTGTAGCTTTTCTCCACCGGTTTAAGTATCTTAATGAAAAGATGAGAAAGCAGGTCTGATCTACAAGCAAGCAAAAGTTAATTTTGTTAGAAGTCATTTACCAACTCATCATCATGTATTATGGCCATTTTTGAAAGAAATCAAATTATAAGAAAAATATAGAGAGATAATTGGGTTTTTTTGAGAGAAAAATCTGCAAGCAAATTAAGTTCCAGACCAAATGTCCTTGTGGGCTTGGTCTTTTAAATAAAAATATAATTAATTAAATGACTGCCTAGTACTGTTCCTATGTTTCGAATGGGAAGAGAATTATAAAGCATTGGCTTTCAAGTGCTCATTAGCCTGGAATGTGAAATGTAGTTGTCATGTATGGTAAAATAAGCAGAAATAAGCCTTGCTAAGGAAACATTAGGATGAGAAATTGCTTCTCTAACTTCCCAATTCTAAATATCAAAACCTTTACTGAAATGATCATTTGGGGTTTACCTGTGTTCAGATATGTATCATTAAAAGTAGCTGAAGCTGGTCTTCATAAGAAAGAAGTACAGAAACATCTGTAAGGGAAGTGAATCAATGGGGAAAAAAGATACTCCCTGGCATATATTTTTAAATGGTGGATTGATGTATTAGTCAGAGTTTTACAGAGAAATCAGACCATCAGGAAGTGTCTATACGTGTATGTGTGTGGGGCAAGGTAGTGCAGAGAGAGAGAAACACAGAGATTTTAAGCAATTGGCTGACATCACTGTGGGGGCTTGGTAAACCCAACATTTGCAGGGTAGGCCAGCAGGCTGGAGTCCCAGGGAAAAGTTGAGAGTGAGTTTGAAGGCAGTCTGCTGGCAGAATTCCATCTTGCTCAGGGGAGGTGGTCTGTGTTCTATTAAGGATTTTAACTGATTGTATAAGACCCATGACATTATAGAGTAATCTGCTTTACTCAGGTCCACTGATTTAAATGTTAATCTCATCCAACAAACACCTTCACAGAAACATCCAGAATAACGTATTAACGAATCACTCAGCATCACAGCCCAGCCAAATTGATACTAAACTTCCGCATCACAATTTTCCATATCACTTTACCTCCTTTTTTTTTCTGAACTCCATTTAAATGGCAGCAATGTTTACACATAAAAGGAGAATGAGAAGAGAAGGACATGAAATCAGGAAGACATAAATGGTTATAAGGGTACTGATGGAGTCAACAAAGTAAAGGAAGTTAGAATCTAAAAATCCCTGCAGTGATATTGACAAGAAGTGAGCCAGTTTGCCCTGCAGAGCCCCGAGAAAATTGACCCACACTAATGCTGTACATGAGGGTGCTGACTCCCTGCATTCCCTCTCCAGACAAGCAACATGATCACAGGTGTATGGTTTATTTTCTGGAGTAATTAAACGGGAGCACTCCATAGTCAGGGATGTCAGGCTCACAGGGTACAGCTCAGGGATAAAATAAGGGATGTTCAAGTCTGCATGCTGAATTGTGGGAGCTTTTCCTTTATCACACCTGCTCCCACAACATTGATAGCCAGAAACCTGCTCTGCATGTAGAATATTGAAGAAATCTTTACTGAGGAAAATAAAAAAAAATATTTCAGAGAAAAGATCTCTGATCATGAATATTTGGGAATCCCTTTATGAAAGGTTGTGGTGTGAGAGATCTAAATCTTCCTCTCCCAAGACAGAAAGTGACTGGATAATGCCTAACCTTTATAAATCAAGAAATGAAGTATCATTGAGACTCTTTAGAAGAAGGAACCAGAAGTATAGAGGGAAGTCCTTTCAGGGAAGAAGAATTAGGGAATGAGTAAGGAAATATTTGAGTTTTTTAGTACTTTGGGTCATGTCATGGAAGGACACTGTCATCCAAATTATTACAATAGCCTCCTAACTAGTCTCTCCTCTTCACTGCTTACCCTGTGAAGAAGTGAAGTGAAGAAACCAGAGCCCATTTAAAACATAGGTTGTAGCCCTCAGTTCCTCCGTTGATTCCCCAGCTCACTCGCGTAACTGCTGATGTCCTGACAAGGCCTGAGGAGGCTGTGCAGGATTGCCCCTCCTCCCTCCCACAGCACTCCCTCTCCTGGGCTTGTGTCCTACATTCTCCCCAACTCTCCTACTATTTCACCTTAACTCCAACCTACTGCCCTACTTCCCATTTTTAAAACATGCCAGAAGCAGTCCTTCTTGAGCGCCCTTTTACTACATTTTCTCAGCACCTCCAAGAATGCTCACTCTAGATACTCTCCTAGCTCATCTCTTACCTCCTCCATATATTTGTTGAAATGTCACACTTTTCAGTCTTCCTTGAACATCCTATTTAAAATTGCAACTATCATCCCCTGTTCCCATCCCCTAAAGTTATTCTTTCTTCATTTTGCTTTTCTTTTAAGATCTGATAACCTGAGTATCTGAGCCCCAACTTGTATATAAGCTCAATCAGAATATGAGTTTTTATATTTTTGTTTTGTTTATCATTTAATTTCCCAGTATCTAGAAAAATGCCTGACTTATAGTAGGAACTCAAACATTTATTTAAAAAATTAAATAAATTTAACACTTTAATCAGAGTTCATGAGATGCATTACTTTGATTTTAATAATAATATTTTAAAAAGCAGAAAAATTAAATGGTTAAAAAATGACATTGCTGTAGACAACATATAATTTGGGTGTTCAAGGGAAGCATTTTTGTTATTTTAAAATTGACATAGAAATTCTTTCAATTTTTAGAATACAACTAATACTTCAGGAAGTTATTGGTGGAACAGGGGGACATTTTAAAGTAGCAACATTTGATTGGGGATATCTGAACTTGCCCTATGAAATGTGATAAAGAATTATGTATGACTGTATATGTACCACCTGCACACATGCACATAATAAAACTAGTGCAGCTCGTTTCTAGAAACTAGCATATCTTATTATAGTGCATCTGTTGAATTCCTCATTCATTGAGAATTATTAAAATCTGAAACCAAAATGACTAAAGGACTATGTTTTCATTTTGTTTCCTCACTGAGGCATGCTCCATAGTGTTCATATAACATTTAATCTACAATAAGATAGCTCCATTAAGTTAGAACTTTCCAAAATTCACACAAGTATCAATTTCTACCTACCATTGTGTGAAAAGCATATTTAAATTATTAACTTTATCAGTTGTAGATTTGTCACTCTATTTCTGTTTTAAATGTATTACCAATTAACTGATGCTATATTATACTAAAAAACAATCATGACTCTTCAAAAAGGAAAGAGAATATTTAGTACAGCCACCTGTTAGGAGAAGAATCCCTTTGTAGGCAACAGTTCTCATCAGTGAATGCCATCTTTGGACAACTTGCTTCTACTGTGAGCTGCAACAATGGGATGGGGAATATAGGCTTTCCTGGCTTGTGACATTAAGTGATTTCTTAGTCTGAAATCCTCTAAAGTTATTGCCTTTATAATGTTTCCTATGTCATACTGTGAAATGTAGCCCTCTGTGTTGTAGTTCAAAAATTTGCAATTAATCACCAGGTGTGGATTCCACAATTGTTGCTTCATCCCTTAGTTGGAAAAGAGTGAGGCAAGTTTTCTTTCCAGCTTCATATCCTTTTCATGAATGAAGGAACTTGAGTCTACTGCTCGGTAACATGATGGGTTTTGAGGTAAATTCCCCGACCTGAAGCTACCACAAGTATGAAATGTACAAGGGGCTTCTGAATTTATCTTTTAGAAGAACAGGAACTATTAGACTCTGGAGAAAATAAATAGCAGCCATAGAATGTATGGAGGACTCCAGGTTGGATTAGAGATGTCAGAAATAACTAAGGTGTTCATTTAAGGGCGACAAAGGGAAAATAAAAGGATTTGAGGTGTTTGTCTTGGCTGAAAGCACTTTAAATGGAGAAAAGCAACTACAGCACATATTTATAAGCTTAGGTAAGGAATTAAATTGAATTTCATTGGGTACTGTGATAGCTCTTTCCTTGGACTTAGCCTATATTTTATTGTATTTCATTCTAAGACTGTCTTTTGAGCAAATGAGCTTTTCCAGAATAAAATATTTGAAAGTAGCATCAGCTCTACCTTGCTCTAAAAGATATCTATTGCTGTTTACTACCATAATGAATAGATACATTTTTCATCTACTCAGTGGGAACAGGATCACACTGCTCAGTTTTATAATAATAATTTCATTTATTGCATGCCCATGTGCTATGCACTGTAGATACATTATATCATTTGATATTCACAAACATTTTGAGAAAGACGCAATGTTTTCTATAGTTTATTAACGAGGTCATAAAGGTTATAGGACTTTCTTGTGGATGGAAAACTTGGAGGTGGCAAAGCTATGGCTTGAAGTCACGACTGTTTGATTGGGGGTGATTAGTACTTAGGAGTAAGACAACCAGGCATGAGAATTTTTCCAAAACACATAGCCCAGGCAACACCACAGATTTACTTAGGACCAGAACAGTTGCACTTTGTAGAGCTGCCTGTGTGGCTAAAAACCTCAGGTCTAAGGGAGGGATCCAAGTTTCATCTCTCTAATGCTGCCATTCACAAATGATGATGAAGGCAGCACTCCAGGCCATGCATATTTACATAGGATACATGAGGGAACTTTGGTTAGGGTTCTACTTGTATTATCATTGTTCAGTGCCTAATGAGTGTTAATTAAGAAACTCATTTCTCTTACCACCAAAGAGTGGGCAGGACCAAAGCATTGGGGCAAAGTTTTGTTTACTCTATCCAGGAAGGGAAAAAATAGAGTGGAGCAAAAGAAAACACACAAAAGAATTTAGAAAAGTCATTTTTTTTCCAAAAAGAAAGATATTAGGATTTTTTCTTGGATAAAGTTCTGGGAGATCAGAAAATGCTAGTATAGGGCAGGCAAAACTGTATGTCTGTTACCTTAGGGTAGTTTTCTGGGCCTGAGAATTAAATTTATATAAGATAGATTAACAGGAGAACACCATACAAATTTATACAAGTTTTATGTGATGTGGGAGCCCTTGAAAGAAAATGAAGACCCAAAGATGTAGCAAAACCTAAATGTTTACATAGAAGGTAGAGGCAATTGTGGGAAAATAGGCTATGTGAAAAGGATAAAGAAAGATGAGACTTCTTTTAACAGGGTCTGTTTGTAAAAAATTTCCTCAGTCTCAACTTCTTGTCCTTGACTATAAAAATGTTGCTTTCCTTTGGTATAGAAAGGACATCTTTCACATGAGAATTTCATTTCCTGCTTTTAAGAAAAAAAAAGGTCAGAATGTTTTTCTTACATCTGCTGCTTTTCTAGTGCTTTTAGCTCAAAATAATCTGTATGGAAAGTGACATATTTGGGGGTGGCATATTCTGCTAACCTTGACTGGTCTGGTACTTCCTTCCTGAAACCATGGCTGTTAATTAAAGTGGCCCTGGATGGCTTGAATAACGTGGTCCCGGATAGCTGCCGACGCCTGAGCCATGGAGAGGGGACTAGCTAGAAGGAGGTCTTGAATCGTCACGGGAAAGCCATGGAATTGAAATCTCCTGGGCTGGACTGCTGATACTGAAGGAATGGTATTAAAAAATAGCATAAGCGAAAGACACTGGGTAGTCTCTAGTAGTTTCTCCTGGAGAAAACAATTCCAGCCAGGAGCTGTTTATGTATTTATTCATTAATTAAACAAACATTTACTAAGTATTTTCTCTGTACTGGTACTAGGTCCTATGATGCAAAGTTAATTAATCAGCCTGGTTTTTAGGGAGGGGTAATCTAGTGAGTGAAAAAGGCCTTCAAACAAGTAAGTGTAGCCATCTTTTGCATTGCAGATGATTCATCTTGCGTTTTGTTTTTTGTGACTTAGAGAGAAACTCTTCTGTCCATTTCTGGAAGTGAGAAATGTACTAGGAAGTAACAAAATAGTGCTCACTCCCATCCAGGATGGAAGGCAAATCTTTCTCCTTCTCAAAACTGGACCATTGTGTTTGTGTTCTGAGAGCTAAGGCCTCTTTATGATAATTGATCAAGTTTTTATGGATGAATGATCAACCCCAATTAAGCGAGGGGCAAAAATCAAATTATAAAAGAAAGATACTGGGTCCCAGAGTTTAATGTTTGAGTTCAGTCCGTGTGAAAGCTCAGAGTCTGGCAGGAGTCCCAGGAAGAACTGAATTCAGTGGACTGGGAGGGGGGTCACTATTAGGGTCCTATGTGAGTGAATGCCCAGGAGCTAGAGGATGGACTGGGGATGGGTCATTGAGTAACATCGGCTTCATTCACAGGTCATCCAATCACAAGAGCCAACATAATGTCCTGACCACAGCTCAGTCTCTCAACACCTGGTCAAAGCAGTTCTGGGCAAGGAGACTCACAAGACCTACAGAACAGCGAGGAGTTTTTGAACCTACACTTTAGGGCTAAATTAGGTAGTAAAAGGACCAATGAAGGGACATAAAGGAGTGGACACCTCTGGGATATATTATTATATACATAACTCCAATATCAGCATTTTCTTTCAGATCGCTTCCCTCTACTATAGAGTTCAAGAATAGGTGATTTAAACAACGGAAATTTATTTTCTCACAGTTCTAGAGGCTAGATCAAGGTGCCAGCCAATTTGGTTTCTGGCAAGGATTTTCTTGGCTTGTAAACATTACCTTCTCACTGTGTCCTCACATAACAGAGAGAATAAGCGTTTTGGTATATTTTCTTATAAGGGCACTGGTACCATCAAACCAGGGCCCCATTCTTATGACCTCATTTAACCTTTGCCAGCTCCTCACAGGCCCTGTCTCCAAATAGAGTCACATTAGAGGTTAGGACTTTAACACATGAGTTTGAGGGGAATACCACATTCAGTCCATAACAGTGAGTCTATGGACATTTAATTTAAGGTGTTAATAGAGCCTCAAGTTTCTGGGATCTAGGTTTACAATTGTTTGGGGGTTTTTCCAATTTTAATTCTTTGGTTAGCTAAAACAAAAACGATTTATAGAGATAAAACTGATTCAGAGTTATAATTTACAATCAAATACATTTCCAAGGATAGAAATTTTTAATTTCATAAATAAGTGATTCCCAAATGTAAGACTCGTGCTAGTAGCTCATAGTTCATGATAATATTTTCTGTTTTCTATTACAAGAATCAGGTATCATCAACCTGGGTATCAACTTGCTACTCCAGTTGAAAATAGCATATTTACTAAAGGTGCTGTTAGCCTTAAGCCTGTTTGTGAGACAATCTTGTGATTACTTTATGCTCGTAATGTTTAACCCTTGGATTCACAGTTTGGAAAAATCAGCTGTTCAGTCAGGCAGCTGCTTCAGAGAGTTTAATTTATAAATCTTCTAACTCTTTGGTTTTATAATAACTCAATTATTCTTCATGTTTTTCTAAGAACTCCCATTGTATTCAATTTACCTGAAATGGGAACTCTTAATTCTCATCATGTCTGTTTATTATAGTAACTTTAAAAAAATATCTAATATAGAACATTCCAAGACCTAATAATTCATTAGAAGGTCCTTAATGCCTTACAACACTATCCAATTTATACCAGGCACCAGTTGAAGATACAATAGGCAAAGTAAGGCATATAATATAACAGAAAACATTTTGAGATGTTTTTAGTTCATTGAAACTATACTAAATAGATTGTACTTTATACTGTTAGAATTTTGAAATCATCAAAAAGTAGTAAATTGTTTATGGTTTTGTTTTAAATATTAGCCCAGAAGATTGGAAAGGACAAATATATGCAAGGAGATGATTTAAAAGAGTATTGAGCTGGACTGTTCCAGATGTGGCAAGAGCTTGAGCCAGGGCAGTAATATCAGGGATAATCATGTGTTAGTAGTATCAGATGGCAGTATCCTAGTTGAATATCTGGGAAATATTCATTAAAAATCCAACAAAATGTTTTATTTCCCCATTATTGCCCAGTTCCATTCCAGGCAAACAATAATTAGACTTGATGAGACATTAAAAGATGGTAGACTATGACTGGGACTTTTTGAGATCAAGATAATAAGCCTATTGTTATCATTTAAGATATAAAATAATTATTATTTTTGATGTCCTGTCACATACCAAGAAAAGTACTATGTGCTTCACGTGTTGTTCTATTTAATTTATAAAACACTTATAATCACTTGGCAGTTGAATGTTAAATATTGGGATTTGGAAAGTAACTTGGTGCTAGTTTACTGTTTTATTCACTAGATCATGATTTTCCCAGATTTCTATCTAATCTAAATTCTAAAGAATATATACCTTCAAAATGGAACCAGATCCCTCACACTAAGGATCTAGCAAAATATACATAGTTGTTATGCATAATATTTTAAGTTAAAGCACTGAACATGGACTAGGTACATTATTATTAATAATAAAACTATTAATATTTTAAATATAATTTCTATGAGAAAAAATGTGCTATTCAAAACAGTGTTCTTGCTTTCATCATAATTATACATATTAAGCAGTCAAATCAATTAAAATTAAGTCAATAAAAAGGCAGATGTGTACTCAGATCTGGAAAGATACTAATGTGGATCACACACACAAAAAAATGTTTGGGTAGAACAAGAATCTGGACCACAGTTATGTAAACCACAGATTCAAAATTATCCACGACATTTACTTGCCTCATTTTTTCTCTACCAGTCAACTTTCTTCCCTCAGACTACATTTTTCAGCCAACTAAAAACAAGGCTCTCTGGCAGCTTCCACTATCACATTTTCTCTATATCTTCACCAGTGTGGGAAAAAGTTCTTTTCGTCTAGCAAAGTTTAAATAAATAAACACACACATACATAAACAGTAACAAACTTATATATGGCTTGCCAGGAGGATGAATTATTCTCCAAGACTAGACCAAGGTAAATCATATTTTACGCTCTGTGTCTGGGGTGATAGGATACCATGATTATCAGTAAAATCAGACCATGACTAGAACCAGGGGAAGATGAAAGATTTCCCAAAAGAAAAGCTTGTAGGACAGGTGTGGGCACTGGAAAAAAGGTGGTATACTGGACAGTCAACCCAGTTGGGGTCTACTGAATCTCCTGCTGAGTTATATTAAACCAGATTATCAATCCTTTCATAAAAATACAGAAAATATTTTATCTTTTATAAGAGCTTAGTAAATATTAATATAATTAATGTAAACTGAAGCTAAAATCGTTTAGATATATGAAATATGTTCATTGTTAAACAATTAGAAAACTTTGGTTTTAAAGGAAATTATTTTAAAAGAGCATATTAAGTAGATGGAGAGTCAGTAAATGATATTAGAACAACCAGGTAGGCTTCTGGCAAAAAGTAAAGGTAAAGTTTTTTCATAACTTTAGCAGAAGAAAATGGATTAAAGATATAAATGTTGAAATCATAAAAATAGTAAATAACCTATGGTGGTATAAAACATTATATTGGGGAAGATTTTTTTAAAATGAAATAAAATTCTCAAGTCCAGAAAAAATATTTGAATATATATATTTGGTGCAGATATAAATATATATACATATATACATATTTTTATATGCATATATATTATATATATTATATACATATATGTATATATTATACATACATATATACATATATTATACATACATATATACATATATATTATACATATATGTATGTATATATACATATATGTATGTATGTATATATATACATATATGTATGTATGTATATATATACATATATGTATGTATGTGTATATATACATATATGTATGTATGTATATATACATATATGTATGTGTATATATACATATGTGTGTGTATATATATACATATGTGTGTATATATATACATATATGTGTATATATACACATATATGTATGTACGTATATATATACATATATGTATGTATATATACATATATGTATGTACGTATATACATATATGTATGTATGTATATATACACATATATGTATGTATGTATATACACATATATGTATGTATATATACACATATGTATGTATATATACACATATGTATGTATGTATGTATACACATATGTATGTACGTATATGTACATATATGTATGTATGTATATGTACATATATGTATGTATGTATGTATATGTACATATGTATGTATGTATATGTACATATGTATGTATGTATATATACATATGTATGTATATATACATATATGTATGTATATATACATATGTATGTATATATACATATATGTATGTATGTATATATACATATACATACATATATACATATACATACATATATAATATACATATATATATATATATATGTACAGATTCCAAAAAGCAAAGCCAAAGGAGAAGAGTTTGTTTCTCCAGGAGATACAAAGCATTGATATATCAATAAGAAAAATGTCTGTCAACCCAGTGGAAACAAACTTGGACAACTCATTGGAAGGAAGAAAGGAAGAAAAAAGAAGGAGGAAAATGCATAGAAAAAGAAATACAAATAACTTTTTTTTTTGATGGAGTCTCGCTCTGTCACCAGGCTAGAATGCAGTGGCAGGATCTCCGCTCACTGCAGCCTCCACCTCCCTGCCATTCTCCTGCTTCAGCCTCCCGAGTACCTGAGACTACAGGTGCCCGCCACCATGCCCAGCTAATTTTTGTATTTTTAGTAGAGACGGGATTTCACCATGTTGGCCAGGATGGTCTCTATCTCCTGACCTCGTGATCTGCCATCCTTGGCCTCCCAAAGTGCTGGGATTACAGGTGTGAGCCACCGCGCCCAGCCACAGATAACTTTTAAAACATGTAAATAGAGATATATTCAAAGTAGAATTCCTTTTATTTGCCATCAAGTAGATACAGATGATATGCAATATAATACTTCGTAATCAAAGTCACGAAGAAACAGCACTTTCCGACACAGAATATAAACTGAAACAACCTCTATGAAGTCTAATTTGAAAATATCAATTGAAATGCAAAATGCACATTCCCACTGAATGCTTAGTTCCATTTTTGAGATTTCACCTATATTTAATATTACATGTTTTAAAACTGTTATTTGTGCAAGGGTATTCGTTGCACTCCTATTTAAAATAGCAGGAGAAAAGACTTCACTAGTCTTCAATAAGTGGTGCCTTAGTCCATTCAGGCTGCTATAAGAGAATACCGTAAACTGCGTGACTTATCAACAACAGGCATTTATTTTTTTACTATTCTGGAGGCTAGGAAGTCCAGAATTAAAACCCTGGAAGATTCAATACCTGGTGAGGTCCTTCTTCCTGATTCATAGATGACTGTCTTTTTGCTGCAACCTCACCCAGTGGAAGAGGTTGTGGCAAAAGATCTCTCCAGAATCAAGGATTCTCCTTTGATTTAAATATCAGTCCAGAAGATTTGAAAAGACAAATATAAGCAAGGAGAGGAATTAGAAGAGTATTGAGCTGGACTGTTCCAGATGTGGCAAGAAAATACACATTTTTCCTCCAAGAAAACAAAAACAAAAACACAAGGATCTCTCCAGAATCTTTTATAGGACACTAATCCCATTCATAAATGACTTCCCAAAGGCCCTGCCTCCAAATTACCATCACATTGGGGATTAAGTTTCATCATAGTAATTTGCCAGGGGTGGGACGGGGCAGCAAACATTCAGACCATAGCAAATGTGACCATGGTTTAATAATAAAATGAAATTTTACTGTACCAATGTATATCAATTTTACTACACAGATGTAGGTGTATACATACTACAGATATAATTAATAACTATACAGATGCAAAAAATAAAAAAACATTAAAAGCCTGAATAAGCCCTTTATATACTGATATGGAATGACTTTATTTTTAAAAAATGAAAAACAGCAAGGTGCATGTATTAGTTAGTTTTCTAGTGTTCCTGCTCTAACAAAGGAACACAAACTTAGAGGCTTAAAATAACACAAATGTATTATCTTACAGTTCTGTAGGTTAGATGTTTGAGACATGCCCCATTGGGGCAACTCCAAGTGTTTCCAGGGTTGCATTTATTTCTGGAGACCTAGGAGAGAATCTGCTTCCTTGCCTTTTCCAGCTTCTAGAGGACACCCACATTCTTTGGCTCATGGCTCATTTTCTTCATCTTGAAAGCCAGTGACATCACACCAGTCTCTTATCCTTCTTCAGTCACTCCTTTCTCTAATCACCACTGTGTTCTCTGCCTTTAAGTATTTATGTGATCAGAACTTTATTCACATCTGTAAAGTCCCTCTTTCCATGTAGATTTACATATTCACAGGTTTTGGACATCAGGACATGGATGTTTTCGGGGGCCATTATTCTGTCTACCACAATACAGAACCATGTGACTAGAATGGTAATGATGCTTTTAAAATGATTATATATATATATATATATGTATATAATTACATGTGGTATTGTTAATGTTGGTTGTCCGAGTGAAAGAAGGGATGACCTAGAAGCAAGAGAGATACTTTTTCTTGTTTTTTTTTTCATTTTTTGTACCTTTTGAATTTTGAATCATTTAAATATTATCATACAAAACCCACATGTTTAAAGGATACAACCAAGTCTCTTTACAAAACATAAAATCAAGATCAGTGTAGATTGATTTTTTTCTTACAGTCAGAGACTGTGAACCCTAATATTTGATGAATAATACGTGTGGCTCAGGAACCTCCTAGGGGCCTGTGGAGGAGCACCCAGTGGTGAGTGAGCTAAGACAGAATGCTAGAATGTGGTCACTGACACAGGGCAGGAATAGCAGGGGTTGCCTCATTGATCTGTTCCTGCAGCTAAGGTCTCCCTGTATTTTTATGTTAGCAATTCTACAAGAACCTGTAGTGAATCTTGCATTACAACCAGCCACAAGAGAAAAATAAAAAGGAATGCAAAAAATTCTGCTTGTTGTATTAATATTATCCCCTTCAGATTGTCAGCTGGTGGATGTTCCAATTATGAAAGACAGAACACAGAGGCAAAATGAGAAACGTTTGTCCCTCTCTCAAGGTTTTATACTTGAAACTATGACTTGGGGACACAGATTGATATATAACAATAAATACAACCAATAGAGAAGTAAAAGTTTTCTTATGGAGATTCAGTTAGTTAAAATTAACTGAAGATATTTTTAAAGACAGCATTCCCATCCAAAAATTCATTAAGAAAATGACAAATAATTGAATAGACAATTGAGCAAAGATGCCAACAGGAAACTCACAGACGTGAATACCCAAATAGCTTAAAAACACATAAACCACTTAGCCATACTTGTACTAAAAATTAAACACAAATCAAAGTAAAAAGAAATATAATTTTATACTTAATAGATTGGCAAGTTTTAAAATTTAACAATGCAAAGTATTGATACACATTTGTAGAATCTTTAACTTTGCAATGCAATTTGGCAAAAACTAGCAAAGGTGAACATACTCCATGACACAAAAATTCTACCACCAGATATACACTAATGAAACTATCATCTGTCCACAAAAAGACATATAAGATTGCTCATAGCAGCATTGATTTTTAATAGGAAAATAAGAGAAAAAACTCAAATGACCATCAAAGAGAAAGTAGATACACGAATTACAATACTGTCTCTAATGGAGTATGTTATTACAGTGAAAAATGTATCATCGTGAATTAATCTCACAAACAATGGTAATTAGAAAGAAAGCAATCTGCAGAAGATACATACAACATGATACCTTATATATTAAATTTAAAAAATGGAAAATAACGTATGTCAACCTTTGTAGTGAAAGATGAACATGGGAATGGTGAACACCAAATGTAGAATAGTTATTTCCTTTGGAGACTGTGGTTATATTAGATGGAAGAGGAAAAGGAGATTAGCAAGGAGTATATCGAGAAATTCAAAAATATTTAAAACATTTTATTCTTAAAGTTTGGTGGTCTTGAGTATTTGTTATATTATTAAAAATATCTAAAATATTTTAAAATGTATTAAAATCTCAATGCCTTCTATTATTGTGTAAAACTTCAGCTCACATTCTGATTACACTAATAAATCTATGGAAACAAATACAGCTCTTTTGCTAAAAAAAGAAAGTGAAACAAATGTATTGAGATATACTGTATCTTTCAGTGAGAGAAAACCTACAAATGGTCACTTAACAAAGACCAAGATAGAAATGTGTTATATATTATGTATTTCAATTGTATTAACATTTGCATCATATTGAAGTGTTATAATCTTAAAAATTATATAGTTCTGGTGTTATAATCAATAAACAAATCAGTACTAACCCAAAATATTTTTGTAATAATAATTTTTTAAAATGTATAAAATTAATGTCAACAACAGCAATCAAATATCTGAAAAAATATGCATGTAGTTACCTTGAATAGAAATTTGCCTAATTTTCTATTCGATTATTTGTCATTTTTCTTAATGACCAAACTATTTCCCAATCTCCCTTGCAATTAGGCATCACAATGTGGCGGTTCTGGCCAGTGGCATACAAGCTGAAATAATATGCTCGAATTTATTTTGAGTGTATATAAACGGAACTGCTATCTTGGTCTTTGTTAAGTCACCATTTGTAGGTTTTCTCTCACTGAAAGATACTATGTTTACATCAGATATTTATTATTCTTCTAGACAAAATTTACAATCAAATTACAAGTCCTTCCTCCCTACACCTCCCATCCACCGATTCCTATATAATTTGAAAAATCACATATAATATCTTTGAATTCAGTTTTTCCATCTTACATTTTAGATGATATAGCTCTGTCCCTATTACTATAAATATAATTCAGCAACATTTTATATTTTTATTAAAATGTTTGATATATCTTTTTCAACTTTAGGAACACATGACAATTTCTATATCCTTATTTATATTTGACATCTCTCAAAGGCAAAGAACATACTAATTATTCTCTTCCACAATTCTGTTTTGTAAATTTCCTATATTCATATTTGAGCTATACAATTTGATTTTTAGCTCACAAAAATTCATTAAATGAATTCTTTCTCTTTTCAATATGAAATAAAATTCTTTGTTGTTTTTTAATGCATTTTCCCTTCAATTCAATTTTTTCATAAATTATGGTCATTGCCTATGCATTTGATTTATAGGTCCCTAATTAGTTTTTGTGTATTCTTCAATTTCCAACCTCTAATTTTCCTAGATTGTGTTTCTTAAGAGCAGCCTAT
Source organism: Pongo abelii (assembly GCF_028885655.2). Classification (NCBI taxonomy): domain Eukaryota; kingdom Metazoa; phylum Chordata; class Mammalia; order Primates; family Hominidae; genus Pongo; species Pongo abelii. The sequence goes on from NC_071991.2 coordinate 123,768,664, forward strand.
GGTTGAATTTTTAAAAATATGGGGCTATATTACTTTTATACAGGTGTTTCCATAACCTATGTGGTTGGTTATTCTCTCACCTATTTTTTTCTCTCTTTTACTATATGAACTATGTTTTGATTCTACAGTTATTTGTAATTCATGCACTTGAAATATTCAAATGATTTCCTTTAAGTTTCTCAAAAACATGATTCATTACATACTTCTCAAGCTAATCAATAATGTTATCTTTTGCTTATTCTCTATATAAGACTATAAAATTAGAACGCTTTATTTTTATCCCCTACTTTCTACCACCCCACTTTTCTCCCTCCCCCAACACAAACTTAGTGTTCTTACAATAGACTTGTCACTTGTACACAAATAATTGCCATTAAATTACATCAAATTATACACTTATTTTTAATGGTTCCATTTTTATAACCATAATTAGACCAATTATTTTAACCTTATGTTTAATCAGTTTCAATATTCTCTACCTGCTTTCTATCTCACGGTATTCTTACGCTTGTTCTTTTAATCTTGGTTTTGTTTTGTTGCCTGAAGTGAGTTTTTCCAAGGTCACTGAAGCCATCTATTTCTAAAATACTTTATGGCCAGGATTGTCTTCTATTTCTATCTTACATAAAAGCAATTCAAAAGAATATATAATTCTTTGCTCATAATCTTTTCATCATGAATTTAGACTGATCTCTCTTTCTGAACTTTTTTGGTTTTAAACATCTTTAAGAATTCAGTAAAAGGGCCTCTACACAGAAAACAAGTATTCTATTCAAAATAGTAACAAAATTTTACATGGGCTTTTATAATTCAAGAATTGCCTGAAGCTCACGCATTAATCTTCAAGTAAAGAACCTCTTAAAAAGACAGTTCTAAGGTACATATGAAACCAATCTTCCAATCCTTATAGGTAAAATATTTTATTTACCTAAATAGGTTATTTGCAAGATTTTCTCTTCATCACAATAATTCAGATTTTTTTCCTTGCTTATGTTGGTTCGAAGTTGCCTTTTGATTTGTTGTTGTTGTTGTTGTTGTTGTTGTTTTCTAGTGCCCTGGGCCCTGGTAAACTGACCTGGCTTACATGAACCGTAAATGGCTTTCTTGTCCTCTGGTTTCAAGCTGGATTCTACCTAAGGGAGGCACCAGTAGGAGACTGGAGGGCAGAAGAAAAATGACTCCAGTTTATTTCCCAGGCTTTCTGCCTCCATGCTGTGTTGCTGGAGGTTGACTGCATCCCTCAATGATAGCACATGGCTCTGGACAAGGGTCACTCACCAGACAGCTACTCTCTCTGGGTTCTGAGTGCCATTTCTCCCTTCCCTTCAGGCCTGAGGTGACTAATGTAGCCAACCAATTCCTCTGATTCTCCTTCCTTCTCATGACTTCCACTACTCAGTTTTCTCTTGGTACATGCTTTCTACTTACTATATTTTTCTTACCTGTCTTTTAGCTTCTGTCTGCTTGTTTCTTCTTCCTTCCTTCTGTCTTCTTCTTTCCCCGTGTGTCTAATAAGGGAGGACAATAACCTTAATTCAATATTTAGCATGGAACAACCTCCTATCCCCCATCATCCTACAAATGGCTGATATGGGAAACAGGCAGCAATTGCTGACACAATGTCATGAAGGACAGGTGAGTAGAGTCCTCATGGGGTAAAACATTTAGTAAGAAATCCCTCACCGGTGCCCTAAAAACATGGTAAATATCCTGCAGATGAAGGGACTAGAATACATAATTGTCACATAACTCTCTGACTTTTCTGATATATCTGCTTAAATTATTTTGTTTATCTCAACCAGTATTGATCTAGAAGCTCTCACACTGCAATCTGCTGGTGGATGGTGATGTTACCTCTATTCTTCTAAGATTCCGAACACTCCTCCAATCACTATCCATACTTCATGGATCCACACATACATACACAGAAGCACACATGTTAACCCCAACCAGAAAGGCCTCCAGTCTTCCTTACTCCTGTTCCCTTAATTTTAAAACTTCTTATTTTCCTGTCTCAGGGAACATAACATTTGGGGGCATAACAGGGAGTGAAATGTATGGGATGTATGAATTATTCCATTGATTTTACATGGAAACCAGAGGAGAATTTAAAAAAAATATTTGAGTGGTTTTGTCTGTTTGTTTTTTTCTTTTCGTGATTTGCATTAGGCTTTTTCTAATTGTAACTTCATTGTTTCATTCCGAACCTTTGGCTCTCTGCCTCAAGAAAATGTATTATTTTTAGTCGGGTTCCTATTCTCCTTCTTCCAAAACAAAACTTGTCCTCATTATTTTCTTTGTTCCATTTTTGATTTCTTTATAATGTCAACTCTGTTGCTTGTAGCTGCCAATGAGAATTTCTATTTTTCATCATTTTTTTAGATCTTTTTCACTTTTTTTCTCATAGTTCCCTTTTTATCTCAGTTATGTCACCTTTGCATCTTATTTTGTTGATTTTTAAATTTTCTTTTAGTTTGGATTTCTGTGGGTGCACAAAATACAATACATGGTAAATATATACACAGTAGGTGTATAGGTGTATATATTTATGGGGTGCATGAGGTATTTTGATACAGCATGCAATATGTAATAAGCACATCATGGAGAATGGGGTATCCATCCCCTCAAGCATTTATTTCTTGAATTACAAGCAATTCAATTCTTTTTTTTTTTTTTTTTCTGAGACAGAGTCTCGCCCTATCACCCAAGCTGGAGTGCAATGGTGCGACCTCGGCTCACTGCAACCTCTGCCTCCCAGGTTCAAGCGATTCTCCTGCCTCAGCCTCCCAATTACACTCTTTAAGTTATTTAAAAATGTACAATTAAGTTATTATTGACAATAGTCACTCTGTTATGCTATCAAATAGTAGGTCTTACTCATTGTTTCCACTTTTTTATATCATTAATCAACAGAGAAATGTAAATCAAAACTACAATGAGATATCAGTTAGTAGATTTTTAAAAAGAGTCTCTCATTTTCTTTTATCTCAGTAATTCTTCTTCTATGACCTTCTGTTCCAGTTTCATGGGTGCCTCATCTTCATTAACTTACAAGTCCAGCTTTTGAAGTTTATTCTAATTACTTCCTAATAACTTTTAGAATTGTTGTTCCCTTTTACCGTGTAATTCCAAAATTTTGCACATTTTATTGTTTCTTGTTTACTTTTCTTCAAAGGTAGGTGATCTAACCTCAGAATTTGCCAGCTGAGAGGAAATACAGTTTGCATGTGGCCCCCACTTCTTATCCACTTGGAACCTGATAAAATTGTGTTCTTAGATTTACAGCTGGAGCACAAGTATTATTCTCAAAGGCTTGGCAAGTTCTAGTATCTAGCCAGCTGCATCTCCCACAGATCTACTGGACCTTAATGGAGACTTTCTGGGAGTTTCAATTTCCACAATGAGGCAGCAACTGGAAAAATCAGTTTGGCAATCTTGGGCATCAGAGTGTTGTGAGGGATGGGAAAGAAGGGTGACATGGAACTATTCCCTCCAGGTTAGAAGGATGACTACTCAGCTTTCTCATTGGTATTAATATGTTTCTCTGAATTATTGGGCAGAAAGTATGAGAAGCCTAATTGTTTTTTCTATATTACTTGTAGATGGATGGAGAATAGGCAATCCACACATTGTTTCTTCTTCAACGACTTTCTATCACCTGTAGTTAGGACATTCCTCTGGAACTGTAGGCATTTGGTTGGTTTCCAGAGTTAGCTAATATTTGATTTTTGTTTTCTTCATCTTTGGATTTCAAACAAAAAATTGAGGGTTTTCAAACAAAGATTGAGATCTGCTAATTACATATTATTTGAACAGGAATTAAACTAAAAAATCAAAAACAGTGTTGGACAAGCAAGGAAAAAATAAATATAATCTGTAATTATTTCTCCTTACTACCAACCACTTTTATTTAAATTGTATTTGGCTCCTAAAATTGTAATTCTAGAAGAATAGACTTTGAATATGGCCTAGGGCATGGTATCATGTCAGAATAGCTATTGGTTTCTAAAGTGCCACAGTGTAAGTATAGATATAGCCCACTAAAATTGTTGCTACGTGTGTGTCTTATATCTATAATGTATATGTCTGAATGTGTATACATACATGTCTTATATGTCTGAATGTGTATATATACATGTCTTATATATAAAGATAATTTTAACAGTTATAAAAATTGCATGAGGTTTATATTGAATAATCTAAAGACAGATATCTCCTTTTTTATCTTATCAGTAACTAGAAGAGTAAACTTGGATAGTTTAATCTGCAGATTTCTCAGTTCCCCTATCTGAAAAGTAAAAATACTTTCAAAATTATTTTCCAAAATCATAATCACATAAAATATAGAGAAATCAAAAAGTAATTAACAATTGTAAACTTGAAGTATTGACTTAACACTCATTTATTTGAGATTTTTTTCAGTGATATTATGTACCAATTTCTTATTTATTTGTTTAATGCTTGTCTTTCCTGACTGGAACCTAAACTCTTTCACTGTCTTGGTCTTTTTCATGTCCCAAGACCTAAGGACAGTTCTCAGCCCGTAATGAGTATTTGTTGAATGAATAAATAAATAAGCCAGCAGGGTGCTGGAAATATAAACATAGTTTATAGTCCTTGACCTGCTGGGTCTCACATTAGCCTTAACTCATTAATTTGAAGTTTAGAACATTTTGTGTACATGTGTTCAAGTTAAAGTTCATAAAGATAGAGTAAAATATGCTAGTTAAGAATGAATTCAAATTTTGAGAAATAATAGGTCCAAGGTACTGTAAACCAAAAAGTATCTGAGACAGATCTTAATCAATTTAGAGATTCATTTTGTCAAGATTAAGGACCATGGCCTGGGATGCAGCCTCAGGAGGTACTGAGAACATGTACCCAAGGTGGTTGGGTTTCAGCTTGATTTTATACATCTTAGGGACACATAAGTTACAGACAAAGACATAAATCAATACATGTAAGGTATACATTGGTTCAGCCTGGAAAGGCAGGACATCTAGAAGTGGGTGGGGCATTCACAGCACTTCCAGGTCATAGGTCGATTCAAAGATTTCCTGATTGGCAATTGGTTGAAAGAGTTAAGATCTTCCTGAAGAGTTGAAGTCAGCTTGAGTTAAGATAAGGTGGAGGGGATTGTGGAAACCAAGGATCTTGTAATATAGATGAAGCCTCCAGGTAGCAGGCTTCAGAGAGAATAGATATGAATGTCTCTTACTGGACCTTAAAAGGTGTCAAAATCTCCCAAAAATACCTAGTAAGGGGAGAAGATTCTCTACAGAATGTAAATTTCCATCACAAGAGACAGCTTTGCAGGGGCCGTTTCAAAATATGTCAAAGAAATATAATTTGGGGTAAAATACATCAACTTCCTTCAGGGTCTGCTATCTGTCATGTGATATTATACCAGAGTCAGATTGAAATGTATCATCTTATTGCTACAAAGAGTCTGTTTCTCAGTCTTCAGATCTCTGTTTTAATGTTAATGCTGACCAGCTGTGTCTAAACTCCAAAGGGAGGAGGTTGTAGTGAGATATGTCCAAGCCCCTCCCTTCCCACCATGCCTGAACTAGTTTTTCAGGTTTTGAGGAGATCTGCTTGGCCAAGAGGGGGTCTGTTCAGTTGGCTGGGGGGGGCTTAGAATTTTATTTTTGGTTTACAGTACTTAGGCCAACTTCTTTTTTTTCTTGGAATAATTTTACTTCAATATCAGTTTCTTACCTAAAAATGCTTGGCTAATTTTTACTTAAAAGAAACATGTTTAACTGATTCTTGCAAAATTTATGTAACATATCTAAGCTACTAATTTCTTAATGTGTATAATTCTGTTATGCTATAGATCTAAGAAAGGATTGAATTTGAATACAAGACTTACTCATTTCACTTTGAGCCCATAGAGTACGTTTTTTATCTGTGTCCCATTCTCCTTAAATGTAAATAGCTTAGTGTCATTATTATGGCAGAGAATTTACAATTGTCCTTCCCCTGTCTCCGAATCTCCAGTTCTTTAAGAGATATTGGCTTGTTATATATATAAGGGCTTAGCAGTTTGAGATGAAAAATTTATCTGAAATTTTAACAAACATATTTTCTAAATTGATTAAATAAAAATTATGTTATCATCCAAATAAATATTGTAAACCAATATGTCTTAGAGCCCAATTGCTAGGTTCCCAACCTCTGACCCTCCTCCAACTGACCCCCACAGTTATTCAACTTCTCTAAACCTCAATTTCCTCACCTGCAATTGGAAATACTGTTAATACTCACTTTATAAGTGCTTTTAAGGCTCAAATGAGAAAATGCAGGCAAAGAACTATAACTTATAGTAATTATGTTTTTGAGTGCTTAGTTCCTGCCAGGCACTCTTCTAAGGGTATATATTCATTGAATCTTCACAACCCTGTTAAGCAGGTAGTAGTGTACTTTTAGAATCTTCAATTTACACATGACAAACTTAAATCACAAAGGTTATAGAGTTTGTCCAAGATTAAATAGTAAAGATTAGAATGTGGGCATCTGTAGAGAGCCATTATTCTCTCTACCACACTTACTGAGGATAAAATGCAAAGTAGTTGGTGACTGATTAGGGGAGGATGAAGGGAGAAAAAGAAGTCAAGAATAAATCCTAGGTTTGTAGCTGGTAGAAATAGTTAAGAGGGCTGTTACAAGTGTCTAGGGTGCTACACATAGAGTCATGAAGGAAAGGCTGTCTGGTATGTCAGAGTAAGACACCACTAACTGCCTGTGAAAGCTGCAAATTTTTTTAAAGGAAAAATGGAAATATCTGTTGGTCTTGTAGGGTCACTAGAAGTTTACCAGACAAAGATGTGGGGGAAGGGTACATTAGAAATCACATGGGTAATGCTAAGAAATATAACCCAAAGTTTCAATTCCCTATATAATTCTAATTTTCCATTTAATCTGGTTATGTGTGAGCTATGTTAAAATGGGGTTTAGCTGGATCCTGAATTCAAACCCGAAGCAAATAGTGAGCTATTCCAGGAACTATGAGACCAATATTACACATTCCATATGCTCAATTTCACTACAAATGAGCAGCTTTATGACCTGACTCCCTTGAGAGTCTTCAAATAGAGCTTTAATTAGAAAGCATTAGAGAAACCCATCCCGAAATAACAAAGGCAGTGTTAGCCATAGGAAGGCATTATCCTGTTAAGAACTTGGAAGATTAACTGCAGGTACCATTAAATAAATGGACAAATGAAAATATTATCTCCGAGGGCAATAATCTTGTAATATGACAAGAGGTATTGGTATATGTAAACTTACCTTAGGATGATAAATATTTTTACGATTAGTTTTATTAAAACAGTTTTTATTAGTTTTTCTATTCTCACTGGAAATGCATCAGAAAGAAGACTGTAGAGGATACAGTAAAAACAGAAGAGGGCTCTCTGAAAATGATGATTAATTTTTCCATAATTATGGATACTTTGTTAAAAATTTGCATTATATAAATCACCAGTGTTTATGGTAAATATTTATAAATCTGATCTAAGTTTTTTGATTGATAAATGACTGATATAGCTATTGATAATTTAATCCCTATTTTAATACTGTTCATATAATTTTCTAAGATTATATGATGCCTTCTGAGCCAAGTATTCATTATGTCAACAATTCTAAAATACATATATGCATGAGGTTGTAATAACTATCTATTACAGAGTCATAGATAAGGTCTATTGTGGGAGTAACTGATTTTTGGCTAACAGAGGAAGTGGGAGATAATTCATTGTTTACATCACTTATCACTATATATGTGGTGAAACTTATGTGTGGGCTATACCATTGTTTAATCCTAGTCCTAAATACTTCTTGTCAAGAGTTTTTAATTCCTAAGTATATTTACGTGAATGCTTAAGGGTGACATAGCCCATGTTTGAAGTGATAGTGTTTCTTACCCACTGATCTATCAGTAAAAATTTGAATTTGGAAGGAAAGTAATAGGACACATGATAAGAATTAGGGTAAGGGGAAGTGATCCTTAAGATGGATGATCATACTGAAAAGTAAAGAAAAAGAAGAAAGAGGATGAGGGAGAGCAGTAATGTGCACACATACACCCACACTGTACACATATGGGACTTATTAATAATTAGAAGCTACAAATGACATTTCTTATTAAGCAAATACTAGAGCATCTGCTCTTTGCCAGGCACTGAAGATACAGCAGTAAGCACATGTCCCTGTCTTCATAGTGCTTATATTCTAGAGAAGGGAGACAGATGATAAAAGGAGTGTGATGGTTAATACAGAGTGTCAACTTGATTGGATTGAGGGTTACAAAGTATTAATCCTGGGTGTGTTTGTGTGGGTGTTGCCAAAATAAATTAACATTTGAGTCAGTGGGCTGGGGAAGGCAGATCCACCCTTAATCTGGTAGGCACAATCTAATCAGCTTCCAGGGAATATAAAGCAGGCAGAAAAACATTAAAAGGCGAGACAGGCCTAGCCTCCCAGGCTACATCTTTCTCCTGTGCTAGATGCTTCCTGCCCTCGAATATTGGACTTCAAGTTCATCAGTTTTGGGACTCGAACTGGCAATCCAGGCTCCTCAGCTTGCAGACAGCCTATTGTGGGACCTTGTGATCATGTAAGTTAATAGGATATATATACATATATATCCTATTAGTTCTGTCCCTCTAAGAGAACCCTGACTAATACGAGGAGAAAATTAGTATTATGAGAAAAATAAAGCAGGCTAAGGGTCGAAGAGATAGAAGCTCTCTCTGATAAAGGTACATATAAGCAAAGACAGGAAGTTGTAATTGCAACCCATGAGGATATTTGAGGAAAGGGAATTGTAGGCAGAGAAAATAGCTAAAACAAACATACAAAATAGCTAATACAAACATCCCTTCTTCCAGAAAGAGTAGCAAATCGAGAGCGCTGGAGTGCAGTAAATGATCAGGAAAATGGAAAGAAATGAGGCCACAGTTTAGAAGGCCAGATGATATAGGGTCTTGTTGATCATTATACTAAGGACTTTAGATCTGTGCTGTACAATACTGTGGCCCTTGGCCAAATAGAGCTTGAAATGTGGCTAGTGTGATTGAAATGTTAATTGTATTTGAAATAAAGTAATCTCAATTTTAATTTAAAAATTGACACTTGATTCAGTTATTGGCAAACTGTTAAGTATGTTTTAAACAACTTGGATATACGATACATTTTTCTGTTGTAAATTTAATAAAATCTGAACATGAACTCAGGGTTTTCAATTAAAATTCAGTGTCTAAATTGAGATGGGGAAATATAAAGTACAAACATATCAAAGATTTAGTATAAAAGAGAGTTACATATCTCAATTTTTATATTGATTACATGTTAAAATGACAATATATGTATTTTGGTTTTAAGCCATCCTAATAGGGAAAGAAGTATTATTAAATGTGTGAGAAATGAATACTGATACATATCTATTGAGAATGTACATTAGAATATTTTCTGGAAGATATTTTTGGGAATGCCGAACAAAAATCTAAAACACAAGCTTACTTATTTATCAAGCAATTTTGCATGTAGCTTTATATTATAGAAATATACATATCACAAAATAGAATATGTTTATTATAATTTATTTAAAATAGCATCAAACTAAATCTCTCCAAATAGAAGAGATACTAAATTAATCATAGTATAATCATACAATGAAATGTTAGGAAGTCATTAAAATTACAAATGTATGTGTGTTAATATGTGAGCGTAGTCATGAATTTTAAGTTACAGAAGTTAATAATCAAATGATATATACCTGTAACATCATATTATTAAAAATTTTATAAAATATAAGTAATGTATGTTTAAATGAGTTCATAGAAACATTTCCCTAGGTTAATTTATATGTATCTTTCTGAAGTGAGGCACAGACCAAAATTTTAACAATGTTTCCTTTCGGATTGTAATAAAACAGGTAATTTTTATTTTCTACATTTCCTTATACTCTAAAATTATGTACATTTTTGCAATATAATGTTTTTAGGACCACAATGATAATCAGTAATGTAAAAAACTGTTTTATTATTTTATTATTGTTTTTGCAGAGTGACTTTGAGTAGAATTTGAAAAAAATATATATATGTTTCGACATCACAGATCATAGGTGAAGTTTAATGGCCTCCTTTTAGTCTTGGAGATGAAATGTTAATAATTGCTGTCACTGGTAGTGATCCAATTTTTTACAGTCGAATCAGTTTTAAAACACATTTTATTAAATAACTTTTGGATCTATGTCAATGAAGTACCAAGGAAACACTTCTAAAATAATAATACATAAGCAAATATGTAATAATGTAATAGAGGTTACATTTTAAAAATCAACATGTTACAGAAAAAAAAAAACTCACAGGTTTTGGTCCAGGAGAATTCCATGGTGTTATGAGTTTGACCTTCAGTGAATGAAAGTTCTTCTAGGCTTGAATAGATCCCATTTTATTTATAACCCATTTTGTTAGCTATTGCTAGTCCCGCTGTCTCAAATTTTAAAATGAGTAAAACATCATTATGACTTGCTTAGTGAAAAATAAAAGGGAAAAAGTCATTCAAGATCTGCAGGGTTTTATTGAAGATAAGAAGTGGCAGAAATGAGCAGAGAGAGAGCTGGGAAAAGACGTTAATGAGCCCTGCCCAGCAATTTAGATTGATTGGAAAAGTGTGTGCAGGTAAAATGGAAACAGCTGATGGAGATTCACAAAGGAACCTGAATGTGATAAAGCTGTTAAAATCATTATAAAAACCTGCAAAGGCACCAGGCCAGGGAAGAGTATTGAGAGTCTCTTTGATAGTCTTTTGGAGCTGGAAGTGACCACTACTAAAGTCATTGAAATTAATAATGTCTAAAGATCTCTTTTAGACCTCGGAGTCTATACTTCTTTATGTATCAACATATGTGCACATGCTCATCCTCTATCCAACTTAAAAACCTCAATGATTTTACAATACAAAATGCTATTTTTTATTTGCAATAAAGCTCTTCTATTGTGCTGGTGATATAGGTCAAGGATCATAAATGCAATGATAGGCTACCCATAAAAGAAATACATGTTTTATACACACAAAGCTTATGCAGTGACCTACAGCTTAACCCAAATAATGGGACAGTGAGAGTGTTTATATTGGAACATATCTTTTTATTTTCCTTAGGTAAACTCTAATGTGCATCTTCTAGGGAAAATCCTTTGAGATTTTACTTCAACCATCTTGATCTCTTTTACTTTAGTGATCTTGTAAGAAAAATCACTCCCTATGAAACACTTCCAGTGAGTTATACAAACCACATTTACAGTGTAGGGCCGTATACAGAATATGTGAATCACACTAAAAACACATCTTAACCTATCACATTATTAAATTGTTTTTAAGATAAATAAATGTGATCGTGTAGATTTCAGTCAAACAAGCAAGAAAATTTGATCTAAAAGAGCACATAGTTCAACTGTTGGTCTTGTCTCATGATATAGTTTTATTTTTTTATTATTTATTTATTAATTGTTTGAGATGGAGCCTTGCTCTGTCCCCCAGGCAGGAGTGCAGTGGTGCGATCTCGGCTCACTGAAACTTCTGTCTCCTGGGTTTGAGCAATTATCTTGCCTCAGCCTCCCGAGTAGCTGGAATTACAGGCACCCGCCACCACGCCTGACTAATTTCTGTATTTTTAGTAGAGACGGGGTTTCACCATGTTGGCCAGGCTGGTCTCGAACTCCAGACCTCAAGATCCGCCTGCCTCAGCTTCCCAAAGTGCTGGGATTATAGGTGTGAGCCACCGCACCTGGCCTTTTATATTTTTATATGAAGAAGAGAAGGGGGACAAAAGAAAAACGAAAAAAAAAAACCCTCAATCTTGAATATGTGTATCATTTGTATGTAAAGTGCAAAATAAACTTGGAGTTTAAAAGTAAAGGAAATACTTGCTACAGTTTTTGTTATGATATGATACTGAATGAGCCATAGCACAATCCTCACACACACACACACACACACACACACACACAAATGCCGAAGAGCACTGCAAGACAAGTCAGAGTTTTCGGAAAGCCTAAAGAGATGCTTCCGTTTTAAGTTTCTGATATTAAAAATTATCCCTGTCCTTGCAAGCTCTAAAAAGCTGTGAATTCAATTCTATTGCAGAATAACCTTGTTAACTGCTTGAGAGAGTCGGGTCAGAATCCTCACCCATTCCACTATTAACTTTCGCCCTCACCATGACAACTTAGTGCTGGTTAAAAGGGCTCAAAGGACTTGTTACCAGAAAATTAAGCTAATGAATTCTTCATTTTCCAGGTTGAAGTAGTTCCTAATCAGTCCTCTCAACTATGTCCACTCAATCATAATATTGTTTTAAATAGATTGTCTGTCTCACTCAGGAGCAAATGGGAGTTCAAATGAACTATATTCCTGTTCAGATCATTAATAACAATAAATCCACTGCAATATCAGCAACTTGATATAGATTCTTTTAGTGAAGAAGCATTTCACTTTTGGTGAAAAACATATCAGCAAAAGATTTGTTCAGAGGTGGCCAAAAAGCCAATATCATCAACATTGCATTGCTCAATGTGTTTATTTTATATATACACCCTCTCTATCTTACCCATCTCATTTAGTGCCTTAATTTTAAGCATGGCAAATATTCTCAGCATCAAATTTATTCAACTTTTCCTCACATTACATTTTACATTTGATTAAATATTATTAATCCATGTAGATTATTTTATTTTTCAACCTCCTCTTCCAAGAATTTCTGAAATAGTCTATTAGAGAGCTGTGCCCTTTTTTTTGTTTTTTTTTTTTTTTTGAGACTGAGTCTCATACTGTCGCCCAGAGTGCAATGAGTGCAATGAGCATAGAGTGCAATGCTGCAATCTGGGCTCACTGCAGCCTCCACCTCTCAGGCTCAAGCGATTCTTCTGCCTCAGCCTCCCAAGTAGCTGGGATTGCAGGCACACACCACCATGCCCAGCTAATTTTTGTATTTTTTGAAGAGATGGGGTTTCATCATGTTGCCCAGGCTGGTCTTGAACTCCGGACCTCAAGTGACCCACCTGCCTCAGCCTCTCAAAGTGCTGGAATTACAGGCGTGAGCCACTGCACCTGACTGCCTCTTTTTAAATTCCAAATTTTATTTTAGATACAGGGAGTACATGTGTAGATTTGTTATATGGGGAAATTGCATGATGCTGAGTTTTAGAGTACAGATCCCATCATCCAGTTAGTAAGCACAGTACATAATAGGTAGTTTTTTACCACCTGCCCCCCAAGCAGTCCAAGTGTCGATTGTTCCCACATTTATGTCCACGTGTGCTCAATGTTAAGCTCCCACTTATAAGTGAGGACATGTGATATTTGGTTTTCTGTTCTTATGTTAATTTGCTTAGGATTAAGGCCTCCAGCTCCATCCATGTTGCTGCAAAGGACATGATTTCATTCTTTGTTATGGCTGTGTAGTATTTCATGATGCTACAGGTATCACATTTTTTAAATTCAATCTACTATTGATGGGAACCTGGGTTTATTCCATGTCTTTGCTATTGTGAATAGCACAGTGTTGAGTATATGAGTGCATGTGTCTTAACAAAGAAAAAGAGAAGATTCAAATAAGCACACTCAGAAATGACAAAGGTAATATTACAACTGACCCCATAAAAATATAAAAGATCCTCAGAGACTACTATAAACAACTCTATGCACACAAATGAGAAAATCTAGAGGAACTGAATAAATTCCTGAAAGGACACAATATCCCTGGATTGAATCAAGAAGAGATTGAAACCCTGAATAGACCAATATTAGCTTCTGAAATTGAATCAGTAATAAGTAACCTACCAACCAAAAAAAGTCCTGGACCAGATGGATTCACAGCTGAATTCTCCAGATATACAAAGAAGAAATGATACCACTCCTACTGAAACTATTCCAAAAAATTGAGGAGGAGAGGCTCCTTCCTAACTCATTCTATGAAGCCAGCATCAGCCTGATACCAAAATCTGGCAGAGACACAACAAAAAAATAAAACTTCAGAGTCATATCTTTAATGAACATAGATGCAAAACCCTCAACAAAATACTAGCAAATTGAATCTAGCAGCACATCAAAACTTAATGCATCACAATCAAGTAGGCTTTATTTCCAGAATGCAAGGCTGGTTCAACATACACAAATCAATAAATGGGATTCACTGTACAAACAGAATTAGAAGCAAAAACCATTTGATCACTGCAATAGATTTAGGAAAACATTCAATAAAATTTAACATCCCTTCATGATTAAAAACCCTCAACAGAGTAAGCATCACAGGAGCATACCTCAAAATAATAAAAACCATATGACAAGCCCACAGCCAACACCATACTAAATGAGCTCAAACCATTCCGCTTAAAAACTAGAACAAGACAACTTGCCCACTCATGCTATGCCTATTCGACATAGTACTGGAAGTCCCAGTCAGGGTAATGAGAAAGAAATAAAAGGTATTTAAATAGGAAAAAAAAAGAAGTTAAACTATCTTTGCTAACAATATGATTCTACATCTAGAAAATCCTAAATACTCTGCCAAAGGGCTGTTAGAATTGTTTGACAACTTTAGTAAAGTTTCAGGATACAAAATCAATGTACAAAAATCAGTAGCATGTCTATACACCACCAAAGTCCAGGCTGAAAGTGAAACCAAGAACACAGTCTTACTTAAAATAGCCACAAAGAAAATGAGATACCTAGTAATACAGCTAACCAAAGTGAAAGATCTTTACAAGAAGAACTACAAAACATGGCTGAAAGAAGTCAGAGGTCATACAAATAAATAGAAAAACATTTCATGCTCATGGATTAGAGGAATCAATAACATAAAAATGGCCATACTGCCCAAAGCAATTTACAGATTCAATGCTATTTTTTACCAAACTATCAATGTCATTTTTCACAGAATTTGAAGAACTATTAGAAAATTCACACAGAACCAAAAAAGAGCCAAATAGCCATAGCAATCCTAAGCAAAAAGAACAAAGTCAGAGGTATCACATTACTTGATGCCAAACTATACTATAAAGCCACAGTAACCAAAACAGCTTGATATTGAGACACAGACACATAGACCAAGGGAATAGAATAGGAAACTCATAAATAGGCCAGGTGCAATGGCTCATGCCTGTAATCTCACCACTTTGGGAGGCCAAGGCGGGCAGATCACTTGAAGCCAGGAGTTCAAGATCAGCCTGGTCAACACGGTGAAACCACGTCTCTACCCAAAACACAAAAATTAGCCAGGCACTGCCTGTAGTCCTAGTTAATTGGGAGCCTGAGGAACGAGAAAATCGCTTGAACCAGGGAGGCAGAGGTTGCAGTAAGCAGTGATTGAGGTATAGCACTCCAGCCTGGGCAACAGAGTAAGAAAAAGAAAGAAACAGAAAGAAAGAAAGAAAGAGAGAAAGAGAGAAAGAGAGAAACAGAGAAAGAAAGAGAAAGAAAGAAAGGAAGGAAGGAAGGAAGAGAAGGAAGGAAGGAAGGAAGAGAAGGAAGGAAGAAAGAAAGAAAGAAGGGAAGGAAGGAAGAGAGAAAGAGAGAAAGAGAGAGAGAGAAAGAAAGAGAGAAAGAGAGAGAGAGAAAGAGAGGAAGAGAGGAAGGAAGAAAGGAAGGAAGGGAGGGAGGGATAGAGAGAGAGAAAGAAAGAAAGAGAAAGAAAGAAAAGAAAAGAAAGAAAGAAAAGGAAGGAAGGAGAAAAGAAAAGAAAAGGAAGGAAGGGCTCACAATTAAAGCTGCACACCTACAACTATCTGATATTCAAAAAGGCCAACAAAAACAAGCAATGGGGAAATGACTCCCTATTCAATAAATAATGCTGGGATAACTGGCTAGCCACACGCAGAAGATTGAAGGTGGATCGCTATCTTTCATCATATACAAAAATTGACTAAAATAGATTAAAGATTTAAATGCAAGACCTCAAACTATTAAAACCCTGGAAGACAACCTAGAGGAACTGGATAAGTTCCTGGAATCACACAATCTCTGCAAATTGAATCAAGAAGAGATTGAAACCCTGAAATTTCAGCTTCTGAAATTGAATCAGCAACCTACCAACCAAAATGTCCTGGACCAGATGGATTCACAGCTGAATTCTACCAGATGTACAAAGAAGAAATGATACTAATCCCACTGAAACTATTCTAAAAAATTGAGGAGGAGTTGCTCCTTCCTACCTCATTCTATGAAGCTGCCATCAGCCTGATACCAAAATCTGGCAGAGACAAAAAAAAAAATAGAAAACTTAAGACTAATCTCTGTGATAAACACAGATGCAAAAACCCTCAAGGCTAATACCTTCTCAATATTGGCCTTGGCAAATAATTTTTGGCTAGGTCTCAAAAGTAATTGCAATAAAAACAAAAATTGACAAGTGGGACCTAATTAGACTGAAGAGCTTCTGCACAACAAAAGAAATTATCAACAGAGCAGATAAGATGAACAAACTATACCTCTGACAAAGGTCTAATATCCAGAATCAATAGCGAATTCACCAAGCAAATCACAAGCAAAAAAACTCCAAAAACCCCATTAAAAATGGGCAAAGGACATTAACAGGCACTTCTCAAAGGAATACATGCAAGTAGCCAACAAATATATGAAAAATGCTGACCATCACTGATCATTAGAGAAACGTAAAATCAAAACCACAATAAGATGATACCCTCCTCACACCAGTCAGAATAGCTATTATTAAAAAGTCAAAAAACACCAGATGCTGGTGAGCCTGCAGAGAAAGGAGAACCCTTATGCATTATTGGTGGAAATGTAAATTAGTACAGCCACTGTGGAAAAGAGTCTGAAGATTTCTCAAATAGTTTAAAACAGAACTACTATTAGACCCAGCAATATCACTACTGGCTATATACCCAGAAAGAAATACATTATTCTACCAGGACTGTGCCTCTTAAATAAGAATCCACTCTTTTGTCTCTTCTACCTTTATTCTTCCAAATCAATTGCTTTAAGATGACCACAGTCCTCAAATCCCCTTAAACTAATTTTTACTCTAATCTCTAACACTCCCACAGTAGATTCCCCTCCCACTAGATTTAGTAATGTTCCCCATTTACTGCACAAAAGTTTTAATTCTGAGCATAATTTTTGTCCTATATTTAGTAGCCACTAATGGGTTGTATTCTTCAATTACTCGACATCTGCTTACACCCTCCTTGAAAGCTGATTTGTGCCCTCTGCCGTTCGATTGTGGGGTTGGACCAGCAAATAAACACTTTTTTTTAAATTTATATATATATTACACTTTAAGTTCTAGGTTACATGTGCACAACGTGCAAGTTTGTTACATATTTATACATGTGCCATGTTGGTGTGCTGCACCCATTAACTCGTCATTAAATTTCTAGTCTTTTCAGCAGTTTGATGTTTGATGTCTTCTGACTTTCAGTCAGGTAATAGTTTTTCTGAACAGAGTTTTAGGAACTTATTTTCAAGAAATAGTAATACAAAAGATCCAAACTGTTTCACTAATCTACAGGTAATTGACAGTTTAATGTATCCTCCAAATTTTAGGGAAACTCCATGTTCATTTCAAAATATCAACTTCCAAATACTTTCTTCTATCTTTATGTCTAAATATTATTCTAGAAATGTATACATAAGTATAAAATTCCTTCCATATCTATGTATTCTTTGACATATACTGGGAGTATATAGGACTAAAAACATCAAATATATTTAAAAGCAAGTAGTCCAATAAACCAACAACATTTCACTTAAGGCAGACAATATGTTTGCTTTATTAAGAACTACATACAGGGTAGGGCGCGGTGGCTCATGCCTGTAATCCCAGCACTTTGGGAGGCTGAGGCGTGTGGATCACCTGAGGTCGGGAGCTCGAGACCAGCCTGACCAATGTGGAGATATCCCATCTCTACTATGCAGCCATAAAAAATGATGAGTTCATGTCCTTTGTAGGGACGTGGATGAAATTGGAAATCATCATTCTCAGTAAACTATCGCAAGGACAAAAAACTAAACACCACATGTTCTCACTCATAGATGGGAATTGAACAATGAGAACACATGGACACAGGAAGGGGAACATCACACTCTGGAGACTGTTGTGGGGTGGGGGGAGGGGGAAGGGATAGCATAAGGAGATGTATCTAATGCTAAATGGCAAGTTAATGGGTGCAGCACACCAGCATGGCACATGTATACATATGTAACTAACCTGCACATTGTGCACATGTACCCTAAAACTTAAAGTACAATAATAAAAAAATAAATAAATTAAAAAAATACAAAATCAGCCAGGCAGGGTGGCGCATGCCTGTAATCCCAGCTACTCAGGAGGCTGAGGCAGGAGAATCACTTGAACCTGGGAGGAGGAGGTTGCAGTGAGCTGAGATCACGCCATTGCACTCCAGCCTGGGCAACAATAGCGAAACTCTGTACCCCCCTCCCCGCCCCCCTCAAAATACATACAGTACCTACGTATACTTGAATAAATATGATTGGTTATTCAGGCATCTTTTTGGGTATCTAACTAGATATTAAAATCACTTTCTCAAGCATTTCTCTAGAAATCTCACTCATTTCATAATTTCTAAGTACATAGAATTTATTAAAAGCATAAACTTCCTACAGATATGTGTGCTGCAAGAATATGTGTAGAAGAAGCAGGGCAAGTCTCCAAAATACATATTTCTTTCTTACGGAAAAGAATAGTTTGAGCTGAAGGCAATTGAGAGAAAAAAAAATAGAAACTATTGTCAACTTAAATAACCGAGAGGAAGACTCTCTAAGAGAAAATATTTATTCAAGAATAGGCATTGCAATGGGAATACATGTACCATAATAAATTATGTGTCTATTCAGAGAAGTAAAGGAAGACAAAGATTTAAAGGAAGAATTAGGAGGATTACATAATTGTTTTGAGATAATTATCCTTGGCTACAAGGATCAATAACAAGGGTGGTAGCAGTTTGATGTCGGGCAGGGAGTTCTGGGCAGATGTGCTTACACACAAGTATTTTTTATGTAAGGTTGTGATGATGACCTTTATACAAGGTTATGATTTTTGTGGAGTCTTCTGTGACATTTTGGTTTTCAAGCCTTTGTGCATGAGGACCCTCTCTTCATGGCCTTCCCTGGCTCTATTTGTCAGGGTTTGTAACACAAGTAACTCCATTTTGATGCTGATAACTTTCACAATATAAAGCTAACTTTTTATTTTGTTTGGTACATAGTTTGAGATTCATGTTACATAGTTTGTCTACTGAATGAAATTCAGTTATAGCCGATATCCTACTTAAAGATGTTTATCGGCTCAGGACAGGATTGTCCATAGTTATAATTCATCCCCTAGATAAAATTTTAGAAGAGTTGAAGATTCCAACCAACCATTATCGGCACATTTTCTCCCTTACTCTGTCCTTCCACAAATGGTTTCAATGCATTTAAGACCTATGAATTTATACATTTTTTACACTCAGAAACAATATTTTGGAAAGTTTAACTGCTCTTTGATGTACTGATAACAGTCAACATATTACTTTATAAAATAGGCATGGAATTTTAAAAATGACTAAAGACTTTAGGTAGAACAAGGAAGCTCTATGAGAGAAGTCTTAGGTTTAGTAAAGGGATCTGGGGCTAGGGTAGGAAATAAAGGAGTTTCCCTACATTCTTGAAACTCCACTTGGATAAGAAACTCCACTACATTTGTGCCAAGCTAATCTCAATCCTACAACCTTGGACATAAAGACTTCTTTATAATAATACTTGAGGGAAAGTTGATACGGTTTGGCTATGTTCCCACCCAAATCTCATCTTAAATTGTAGTTCCCATAATCCCCATGTGTTGTGGGTGGGAGCCGGTGGAAGATAATTGAGTCATGGGGGAGGTTACTCTCATGCTGTTGTCACAATAGTGAGTGAGTTCTCACAAGATCTGATGGTTTTATACGGGACTTTTCCCCCTTTGCTCAGCATTTCTCCTTGCTGCCTACATGTGAAGAAGGACATGTTGGCTTCTCTTTCCACCATGATTGTAAGTTTCCTGAGGTCTTCCCAGCCATGCAGAACTGTGAGTCAATTAAACCTCTTTCCTTTATAAATTACCCAGTCTCAGGTATTTCTTCATAGCAGCTTGATAATGGACAAATACAAAACTATTTCACTCCAAGTACAACTTTCATATGTCATGGAAAGATACAGATGACTAAACCATGTCATGAATTTTAAACTTGTCAATTTCACCTAATGTCAATGTTTTCTTTTGTGAAATGAGGGTAAATATACAGGCATAGACTACACATTCTGGTATTATGAACATTTCACTAATGACTCTAAAGTGCCATGTTACATAAATGTTAGCAAAGCTTTGTTCACATGAATTGAGCATCTTATTAGCCTAGTGTGTATTTGCTTAATTAAGAAGGTATTTGTCTTTTTAGTTTTCTTCCTTTTTCTTACTATAAATTTGATCTCATAAACTAGCATCATGTTCTCAGTAAAATGAAAGCAAAATTCTTACAATGAAAAATGGGAAATAATGGAATAAAAGATAATTAATTATTTTATGCTTCTTTAATGATACAATACATTATTTGTTTTACATGTGTCTGTGCTATCTCATTTCACATTGCTTTCATGAGAGTGTGGAGGAAAAAGTCCAGAGTGAACTCTAGAGTAACTGAAAAGGACCAAGTATGAAAACTTAGAATAAATAACATTAAAGATTAAGTGTTGGAGGAAACATTTCTGAAAAATAAATTTGCTACAGAGAGAAAAATTTGAAAGCATTGTCTGTGTTATCACTGTGGTAAAGGCAGAGTTTTAAGATGGAAGAAAGGACAAATCTTGTCAAATTCAGCAAAGTAAAGGTAAACATTTAAAAATCAAATGCTCTTTAAGATTTGTTATTAGGCAGTCATTAGCTTGTTTGTTAAAGATAATTTCAATGGATGGATAGAAAACATGATTCCAGAATGATTGGGCTTTGAGGTAATGACTTCACAAACTATCAACTTTTTCCTATTTTTAAAATGAAATAAGATGGAAAGAGGATTTTTCAGTTGAAGAAGAGACTTTTTTTCTACCCCAGCGAAAGGCAGGGAGGAGTTGTGAAATGAGGATTATGTCATATTCCCAGAAGGGACTGTGTTGGCTTCCTGTGACTGCTACAACAAATTATCACAAATGTAGTGGTGTAACACAATAGAAATTTACTCTCTCATAGTTCTGAAGGGCGGAAGTCTGAAATGAGTATTACTGGGCTGATACCTAGGTATCAACAGGCCCGAATATCCGTTGGAGGTCCTAGGGGAGA